>NW_013666149.1:481769-511152 GCF_000517525.1 Limulus polyphemus
TATAATGTGTACATGGTTATGATAAGGATGTGTAGGGCACAATCTTATTAAGTAAATCTAGACTAATGAGGATTATAATATGTACATGATTATGATAAGGATGTGTAGGGCACAGTCTTATTAAGTAAATCTAGACTAATGAGGATTATAATATGTACATGATTATGATAAGGATGTGTAGGGCACAGTCTTATTAAGTAAATCTAGACTAATGAGCCTCAGGGTTAATAATACAATGAAGTCATTTCAGGTTAGCAAAAATAAAAAATAGAGTTAAGACTTAAGTTAACGGTTTCTCATGAAAACATATCTTTATATTTTATAGATAGTCGTGGTTTACTTTAAACTCAGTTAACGGTCGTATTCTTTATTCTTGTGTTTTTCTTTTTATAAATTAGCTTTTCAGCCTGTTTATATTATTAAACATATTTTTATAACACGGCCAAATCCCATTATTTATAAAGTGGATTAATATTGGCGAAATGGAAGGAAAATGTCATTAATAACAAGTTTACATCGATCGCTGACGAAAAGAAAAACAACTTATTATAAATATATGAGACAACTTTGAGAAATAATAACTTATCTTTCAGGAAATTGGAGTGCAACATACGTAATAAGTAAAATCACGAACGAATCTTGAACTCCAAAAAATAATTACACTCGATATTTCCCCATGTAAGTCCTAACGGGAACTCATGTAACTACAATGATGTAATAACTACAACTATAAAACCTTTTGCAAAAAGAAAAAAAAAAGTGGGCTGGTATGGCTTGGTAGTTAGAACACTCAGCACACAATCTGTAGGCTGGAAACCCAGTTCGCTTTTTCAGCCGTGGGGGCATTTTAATGTAAGAGTCAATCCCACTATTCGTTGGTAAAAGAGTAGCCCAAGAGTTGGGGATGGGTGGTGTTGACTATCTGCCTTCCCCTTAGTCACTGCTGAATTAGGGATGGCTAGTGCAGATAGTCAAGTTTTTAATCTTTTACTCTTTTGAGTTTAGGATAGATATTTTAAATTATGTTTAAATTATATTTTTGACATTTATGCATCTGTCAGAAATAAATTATATGCAGTTTCGTATCTAAAATGTATTTAGTTTGAGCTTGGCTAGATTTTCCTTATGTTGTAGAATATTTTGCGAGAACTATCCTTATATTTATTATGATTAAGTAATGTACAAAGCACAATAGATATTTACACTACTGATATCACATCTTTAGAACAGAGTTATTACTTAATACAAAATAAAGAAAATCTGTATTCTTTGTAGGCAGCAAGAGAAAAACAAGTTATCAACATGTGACTGTACACAAAACTATAAAACCTCAAGTTGCATTATGGGTTTTTTTCAAATATATATGACATCACTCTAAAATGATAGATTTATTCAGCTAATGATGGAGGTATCATCGTACTTCCCATACATACTGGCAGTAAAACCTTCTTATATAATTTTACTAAGAGTTATTTTACACAATATAGAAAACGTGTAAATTAGCGACAGCTTCCTTTCAAATGTCCGAATGATCCTGAAAACTACAATCACGTGATAGGTAGGTATTTATCTCGTAATTACAAGCAAATAGCGCTGACTTGACTTATATAATACTTCCAGAACTTGATCAGTAGCTAGAAAAGTACACGATTCTTCTTTCCGAAGTGAAATATTGATTCAGCGAGATTGTTAAGCCTAAGGGTATGACACTGCAAAGAAATAAGTTTTCAGTGTTCTTCATAGGAGCGGCAAATCTCGCATAATACAGCATTTAGGACTGCAACAAGTTCCAAAATCACACATTAAGCAAATTGAGGCTATCATCCTTATCCACAAATGGTTATGAAAGAGAACCCTTCAGCCCAAAAAGAAACATGATGGAACTGGGCATGCATCCTGGTGCTTTTAACAAGATAATAAACAAATATTTGATACTTAACCCTTTACCACCCATGGAAGGGTGTTTTTCCATTACCGTAATTGGCGTAAATATATGGGTGGAGATGATGCCTAGCATGTGGAAATAAATATACGGGTAGAAATGATAAACAGTTAAGAAGAATGAAAAGCCAAAAGTTCACAAATTCGAAATCAACAGTTGTTTTCATAAGAAATACGCCAAAAAAAAACTAGAATAAAGTAGCAGCTCCATTTGATTACATACATTTCAAGTCTCTTGAGGCAATTTCAATGTGTCAGGTCTCTTTCAACATGAGATAGCAAGTCGTAGACTTAAGACATTAGTTAGCTTATATAGAACACCACAACATAATGGCATAGATTTGAACACCACAAAAGAATGGCATAGGTTTGGGGCTGTTGGAGTAGAGAAAAAGAGTTATCTGCGCCAAACAGTCTAGTATTGAGGAAAAAAAGAAGAGAGAATGTAATATATAACAAAATGTAAAAACTTGAAAAATAAACTAAAACATGTTAGAGTGTTTGTTTTGTTATGCGAAATGTTTAAAATTTAAATATGGACTGGAGAAGTGTGGAAAGCCCCATGTAGAGCTGAAGCCCTTGGTGATGTACAGGATCAAAAATCTTCAAGGCAGAGTCTCTCGCTGAAGCATAAACCACAGATCCATAGTCCACCTTCAATCCACTCCCCATGATATGGAAGAGAAGATGTTGCACACTTGACATTGCTTAATGGGAGGAATAAATGTCTGCTTACAATCAAAGTGAAGTTCTAACAACTTTGTCTCAGCCATCACGGAATTATGGCAACACTTAAGTGTAGCTCGGGATCAGGGTGATATCCCTGCTGATGGCAAAAATGTACACAAACGGTTTTAGATAACTAGAAGGTAAAATAATTTCTTTGATCCACCCCAACAAGTCAGAATGGGCAGGCTGAGGTTGCATCTTAATAAATCTCATATTTGATTACTGACAAGAAATCTGAAAGTCATCGACACAGAAGCTGTTTGCAACTGTAGGGGGAAGTTGTTCAGTGATAGCACTTATCTTAATAGTGAATAGCATGATATTCAAGACACAGCCCTGAGGGATTCCAAGTTCTTGTTTAAAGGATGAGTACAAAGATTTGAATAACCTATCATTTAAAAAGATCCCTTATGTACCTGTAAGGAGAGAAAGACATAATGGTAAAAGTGAATAAAGGCCTTAATATTATCTAAATTAAAATGAAAATCTCAACTGTTCCACTGTATTAAATTAGCCAATTTTACTTAGAAATAGTAGGAGAACTGGATGGAGAGCCTTTCTGTTTTCTATTACGTTTTTTTATTAAAAAGAGGTTGACTGACCGCCATGGATCCTGTCCTGGGTCGATGGAACAAATCCCTGTCAGATGAATGTGATTCCAGTGAATGGGTGCATGATAAAGTGGCGGTTCTGCTCCTCAGGGCTGATGGAGAGGGTCCTGAGTGTTCACTGAATTAGAGATTAGAGTAAACACAAACTTGTCTACCAGCTTATCATGGAAGGTAGAAGACCTTTAACATGACTAGAGAAGGAGTTGGTAGGAGTAACAGAGCAGTCTGTCTGTACTCCAATCATAACAGTGGAATGGAATGCAACAGAATATGTCCAATTTGGAAGAGTGGACAATAATTCCATGCCTCATGATAAGTTATATTATTAACAGTCCTTAATCACTGTACTTTTCTTCTCCATTCATGTAGAGCACACACAAATGTAGGAGGGGTGAGAATCATTGCAGTTAACACAATTTGGAACCAGTTGACACTTATAGCTATCATGGCCTATGCTGCCATAAGGAGCACACGTTAAAGTACAATGACAAGATGTTTTAGAACGTACAAACTGCTGGCATTGGAAACACCTGGGAGTATTAGGAATATAGGGACGTACCCTACAGTTCAGATAACCTGCCTTGACAGTGACAGGTGGATGTGGAGATGTAAATGTCAAAATGAGAACGTTGACAGGCGGTATTATTCCATCTTTTAGATTAGAGATATGCTGGATAGCCGAAATGCCTTGGCTGAGGAAACCAGCGAAAATCTCCAACTAGGGGATATAAAGTAAATCCTTCTCGTAGATTACTCATGTCGAAGAATTCAAAGTAGCATTGGGAATAATCTCAAAAGGCATATCCCTGATGGACTTTGATTTCAAGAGGAGTTTACTATTTTATGGTCGAGATGTCTCGAATAAGATTGCCCCAGATCGTAGCTTTTGACCTCCTTAGGAGAGCCAAAAAGCCCCTTTAATTCCTTCTAAATGAAAAAGGGAGACATTTATTTTAAAGCTTTGTCACACAATGAACGAGGGATTAGGAATCAAGGTATAGGAACATTAGGAGGCAGTAATTGGTGAACAGAGTTTTTCCAAACATGGTTATTTCCAGTCAATGTTTTTCTATTATTTTACTCTGATTTTCAATATTTCTAATATCTATGAAAACAATAAAAGATTCAGTAGCAAGTGACTCTTCCCACCAAGGAATCTTACAAGGGAACAAGCTACTTCCAAACAAGGACATTGCAACTACCCCAGGATTTCGTGGGCACTACACCCAAACACCAGCAATGGGTGTATTGTCCACAAGACTTATTTAATACGTCCAGTGTGGTTAACGCTAGCCACGTAGAATCAACTGATTGACCGTGAAGGGTCTAACCAAGGGCTACACGTTTGGAAGAATTCCAAGCCAAAATGATTTGTTGCAGTGACTCCAACATCACTCAACCACCAGGATCCTCTTCTCCCCTTCACGGACTGCCAAGTACGGCAAACAAGTGAGTAATGTTTGGATCCCAGAGGAGGTAAACTTTACAGACAAAACTTTTTTATGAGGTTCCATCACCACCTACAGGAATCTATGTCGATGGATCCACATTAAAGAAATGGAACAATATTAACATAATTTTATTTGAAGTACTTTGCCTTCCATACTTTACTATATGTTTTCTGTGTTCTTGCCTCACTTGGAACCTATAATGCTCCCTGAATAGTCTATTTCATTGGTCTTAGAAAGGTATAAATAAATATATATTTATTAAACATGTTTTCTCATTTATAATCATATGTTCATTTCTACTAGTTTGAGCGTCACCTGATTAGGAATTACCAAGGAAGGAACTCGTTAAAAGGAGGTAAGCAGTCAAGCCCATCCGTAAAGAGAAGGTTACATTAAATTCACAAGTCGAGTGGGACCGGATTTTAATGGAACACCATCCTGGTTATTTTAATTACAGAAGGAGTTGCGTCTTGGACTCGATTTGCAGTGAATAGTGTGAGTTTTGTACTCTGGATTATAGTCCTTGGTCTTGTTTGAGCTTAGATTATTTAATCTAAATTTAGGTGTCTTCGTACTTAGTTTTTCGACCATATATATGGCTTGCTTTGTTTAGTAAAATACTTTTTCATGATATTTCGAATATCAAGGTCAAGTTTAGCAGTTGCTTAATACTATTGTCACATTACTTTGACTATGTTTTTGCTGAAACACGTGTTAATAAGTTCAATGTAGTGAGTGACAAGTACTAAGAACTTCAGCACAGATGAGCAGTAATTGACGTTTTCTTAGAGTTTTGTAACTATATACTTGAAAGTAGCTACAAAGAGCAGCAAAATTTGACTATTCCGTTTTACTTGAAATTGTAAACTCGTTTCATTTTGTTATTAATATGGTTTGTTCTTTTTATTTCCCTATAGCTTGATGAAAATACACGTAAATTTGTATGCGACAAATTATTGTGTCGTGTCATAATGATGAATAATTTGTAAATATTTCGTTACGCTATAACACTTTTATAAAGTTATAAAGCATTTTTTTATTATGATTTTACTTTCCTTGGTGTTGTCAGTATTAATGTCGTAAGCAGGGTTTTACCAAAATTCAAAGTGCCAACCGTTTTTGTTGTTCTAAGCTTCTACGAATATAAATTTATTAATAATATCAGTCTCCTGATACAAAAACAGTAACGGACTGTCAGCCTGTAGAAACAAAGACTCCATATAACGAGAGTATTTATTCTATATGACATGACCACAACTCCATTTTGTATGTCATCCTGGTACAAAAAACATGCAAAATAATAATAATGACAAAAAAATTAACAATAAGTTTTTCTGTCTTTCATCTACTTTAATAATAAGCAGCTAGTATTGTACTTTTCTATACAGAATAGAAAAGCTCGAAAAAATTTGTCGATAGCTTAGCAGACTGCTACTAGAAACATTAAATGTGCCTAGTGGTTCAGCGGTAAGTTATTTCTAACAGTTACCACACTGAGAATAAAAACGATGGAACCATCTACAAAATCAAATGCAACTCTTGTAAGTACTGTTATATCAGAGAACCCGAGATATAAATAACCAAACTAATAACCAAAGTTGCAATAACCAAACTGAACAGTACATTATGTAAAAGAGTGACTAATAAGAACAGGCATTTACAACATTATACCCTATACCCAAAATGTACAATCTTCATGCCTTATAGGTCTTGACCTTAAAATAGATGGCAATATTTCATAAAATGAAGTTGAAACATAAATGTCAATTGGTTTGGCTTGAATGACATCTTGAATGACTCTCAGACGTTTTGCAACATCTTGAATGACTCTCAGACGTTTTGCAACATCTTGAATGACTCTCAGACGCTTTGCAACATCTCAAAGAAACCAAAAATATTATCGCTGAAAACAACGTGAAACTCATTCGAATACAGCCAAATATCAACCGAATGAAAATAGCTGAAGCACTATTGATGAAGTCTTCAAAGTCAACGCTTGATAAAAAAAAACCAGGACCTCCCCTTTATTAATATTTTATCTTTAACGCCACCTACAAACTGTCGTCACCAATACGACTTTGTAACGCTATTTAAAATTCAAAATGTCATTTTGATCGTAACTGTTACTTTATGATGTGAGACAAACGTCGTAATCATCAAAATCAGAACTTCTCAACTGTAAAAGTTGCTGTTACTGTATTTTTTAGCACGTATACTTTGTTGAGCTACCTTGTCTGTACATTAATGTAATGTTAACAGAAACATGTACTAGTAAAGGTATTTAACACCTTCTTACTTTGCTCAGATCTTAATTCTGTTACTAGTATTAAAACTTTTATCGTCTTCATTTGAAACAAAAGTATTATTCGTGTGAATAAAAAAATAAAAATTCATATAGGTGTTATTGTTTTCGAGGTTGCTTTTAAGATCAAATATTTCCTCTGTATTATACCAGTTTAAAGTAGAGGGTGGAGCAAAAGTAAATATACAATTGTTTCGTTTCGAACATGATTTAATTTTTAACTATTACTCAAAACCAATTACAATTAAATTGGCTACAGCTGTCTTCGTAATATTTTCTTTAGTGTCAACCGTATAATACCAACAATAACCGTATAGTACCAATTGTAAAACAGCTTTTCTCCTCCCTGTATACATACGTATATATGTGTGTGTGTCTGTATAGGAACAGTCTTTTTAAATCAATATTTGCTTCTTTTTGTTTACTAAATAATACTTGATGCTCATCGAGAAAGTTTAGGTCTGAATTTTAAAAACCAAATCAGTTGGAACGATTAAGTGTAAAATATAAATCTATGTATTTTAATTACTTAGAAGTCTTCAATATCACTTCTTAAAGATGTCCTTTCAGTAAATGTTCCTGTATTAACTGAAAACAGATTATATCAAGAATGATCAATTAAAAATATGTATGTACTAACGTTTCGATTTCCAAAACTTATTTAGGATTAAATTACATTTTCTTATTATTTGGAGATGCCCACTATTACTATAGGGTTGAGTACGTTATGTTAAAACTATTTTGAAATCAGCAAGTCACGTGACAAACACAGCCGATATAAAGTCATAGTGGAACAGAATGTGTCAGAACTACGTGTTAGCATTATCTGGCGTTAGCACGCTGTGTGATAAGATCTCTGACTTACCGCCGAACCATTGGGGATTATGGCAAGTGGAATGGTGAGATTTGTTTGGAACATGACAGCTTTGCAACGGAGCATTTTGCAATGAATCTTTGCTGCGACCCCCAGTGGCACAGCGGACTTACAAAAGCTAGAAACCGGGTTTCGATACCCGTTGTGGGCAGAGAACAGATAGTCCATTGTATAGCTTTGAGGTTAAACTACAAACCAAAACTTTGCTGCTGAGTTATTGTTAAGATACACGGTCGTCAGATAGAGCACGAGCGAACTTGGCGACATGGACATTAAGGACAGGACAAGGCTTTGAAACCGTTTTAATACAACACACTTAACTTATATACAATAGAATTAATAATGTAATATCTTTATGTTTACAGTGGATAAGGAATTAACCCCAAATCGTTAAACATGTTACTAAAAGTAGTAAAAAACTTCAAAATTGCTGGCAGCAGTTATAAGTTCGCAAAAATGTTTTACTTTTATAATTGGCCCGGCATGGCCAGGTGGTTAGGACGCTCGACTCGCAATCTGCGTGTCTCGCCTTTTCAGCCGTGGGGGGCGTTATAATGTGACGGTCAATCCCACTATTCGTTGGTAAAAGAGTAGCCCAAGAGTTGGCGGTGGGTGGTGATGACAAGCTGCCTTCCTTCTAGTCTTACACTGCTAAATTAGGGACGGCTAGCGCAGGTAGCCCTCGTGTAGCTTTGCGCGAAATTCAAAACAAACAAACAAACTTTTATAATTTGTTTGTTTCAGAATTACGTGCAACGCTGTCTGTTTTTCTATTAATTCTGAACAGACTAGAAGATTTTGTTTGTTTGTCGTTAAAGGCAAAGGTAAAAAATTGGTTAAGTGTCTTGTGCTCATGGCAGGGAAAGAACTCCGAACGTTAGTATTATAAGCATTCATACTTACGGATGAGCCACCGGGGGACTTATACTTGACACACTGTCAATTTTTGAGCTATTCTTGTCTAACAGTGGGATCTGACCGTCACTCTTATAACGCACACACGACTCTAAAGTGCGAATAGAGTATTCACACTCTGGGCACGGCAACCACTAGACCACACCCTGACTCTTTACCATAAAATATCATATACTGCGTCAACATTTCTTAAAAAAAAAATGTTTCCACATAAAGTGTTTATGGTAACAGCCTTATCATATTGAGTTCATTTCTTAATTCAATGTATGCGTGAAGAAAGCACCAGATATCGCAAGGTTGCAGAGTTAAGTCTTTGTTTGACTTAAATTTATTGTGTTCATTTTCTAATCGATAATACAAATATTTTATATTACAGATAAATGGGGCAATTTATTTATTTCTAAGAAACACAAAAACATATTTAAATGCCTTATGGGCAATAAAAGGTTTCATATAACTGATAGATGAATCGATTTCTTTATTTTTCAAAACATTATCGAATAAAAACGCTATACACAAGTTCCCGAAATGTATTCGAATTACATATAATTCTTATAAAAGCGTATGATTGGTGAGTTTGAAAAAATAAATGGGTTAACGAAAACAGCCTAGAATTACTATATGTTTTTCTACGGCCGATAATGTCCAATTACGATAGATCGTTTCTGGTAGTGACTGTCTCTCGGTTACCATAGCGTGCAGCTCGGTGAAACTGGTCCTAAAGAAGCGAATAACTGCATGTTTTATCTAAACGTCTTAATGTTTAACAGCACGGAAAATATAGAAACGAAGTAACTTAATCCTAACACCAGAACCTACAACCAAACAAAAAATATACAGTATGAGGACGTTTTATCACGTTTTTCTGGGATGATTATTAATTTTTCGTGTTCATGATTTAATATTCAGCGTTGTAAAATGTTATGGTAATAAATCAGCATAATTACCTCAATCATGTGTTTAAAAAGTTACACGCATATAAACAGCTGCTTGTATACAAAAAGCGAGACTGTAAAACTTTCTATCACTAAACAATTACACGTATCAATGTGAATCAATTCAATTGTTATGGTAATAAATCAGCATAATTACCTCAATCATGTGCTTAAGTAAGTTACACACACATAAACAGCTGCTTGTATATAGAAAGCGAGACTGTAAAACTTTCTGTCACTAAACAATTACACGTATCAATGTGAATCAATTCAATTGTTATGGTAATAAATCAGCATAATTACCTCAATCATGTGCTTAAGAAGTTACACACACATAAATAGCTGCTTGTATATAGAAAGCGACACTATAAAACTTTCTGTCACTAAACAATTACACGTATCAATGTGAATCAATTCAATTGTTATGGTAATAAATCAGCATAATTACCTCAATATGTGTTTAAGTAAGTTACACACACATAAACAGCTGCTTGTATATAGAAAGCGACACTATAAAACTTTCTGTCACTAAACAATTACACGTATCAATGTGAATCAGTTCAATAACTAAAGTAACTGTTACTGTTCGCATTAACGGCCCTCGGCGGCTCAGGAGTAAACGTGAGTGCTTATAATGCTAAAATTATGGGTTCAATCCCTGCAGTGGGGGGACAGCACAGATAGCCAACCGTGCAACTTTGGGCTTAACACCAAACGAAAATATGAACGTTTTTCAATAAATCCTACGAATTAATTCAAGACCTACAGTTGTGGCATGTTATACATAACAAATGTGACGTTTATTCAATCCTAGAGTACTACTGAAGAGCCAAAAACAGCAGTTGTTTCAAACTTCTCAACTTGTTTTAAAATAAAAAAGATCTAAATATAAAGAATCTGGTAGCTAACAAATATTTTGTCTATGTATGGTAATCGGCGCTTTAACCACAATATTTGTGTAGAGGGAGCAAATGAGAGTAGCAGTGGTCACCCTAAAGTAGAGGACGACCTCATATGGGACCAAAATAACAGCGAAATTTCCATTTGGTTGGTTTGTTTGTTTATAAGAAAAGCACAAAGCTACACAATGGGCTATCTGTAATGTGCCCGCCAAGGACACATGGAAACCATTTTTAGCGTTATAAGCCTTCAGACATTCCGTTGAGCCAATGTGGTCATTTCCATTTGGAGATTATATAATTTCTTTCGTAAATGTATATTGTGTAGTGTAACCAGTTTGTCACTAGTTACACACTAACAATATCCTAAGTGACACATGGTAATTTTAGATTTCTCCAAAGTTGCTTCATTTACTCTTTACCAACGAATAGTGGGATTGACCGTCACATATAACATCCCGACGGTATTACGATTCGAACCCGCTACTCTTTACCAACGAATAGTGGGATTGACCGTCACATATAACACTCCGACGATATTACGATTCGAACCCGCTGCTCACAGATTGCGACTTGCTTGCCCTAACCACTAGGCCATGCTAAACCTACCACGTGAGACAGAAATATTTTATACAACCATACACAGTGACGTAGGAACATTTTTGACAGCGGAAGAGTTGGATGTGGGTGATGTTGACTAACTACCCTCCCTTTAGCCTATCACTTCAGAATTAGTGACAGCTAACACAAATAACCATTGAGTAGTTCTGTGCGAAATTTATAAAACAAATATATTATCTCACATGGCGAAGATGTAAAACACCAAGACAAACAAAGCACTTTTTATGGTGACGTGTGTGATGAAATATCAAAAGGAAGTGTTAACCATTTTTATCACCGTAAATTTAATTTTAAGTAAACATTTTCACGAAGATTGTGAACTATGGGGTGTGAAATAGAACGTTATAAATAAAGAAATGCCCATAACGTGATATTTGTTTTACAAACTACTTGATTTTAAATCGGTACGTGGTAATTCAGTCCAATATTTTTCTCTTGGGGATATATCATCATCAATATTTTCTGTGTGCCTAATCCACGTGTATCATAAAAATAAGATGTCCAGAAAGGTGAAAACTCTGCAGGGCGATAGTTGAAATACTACTCTATGTTGCTAAAATATGAATTTATTACCTATGGGAGATATAACTAAAAATCTGTCAGAAAAACTAGGCTTAGTGAGGCCTGGGGATTAAAGCATTCGACACGTAATCTGAGGGGTGTGGGATTGGATCCCTTCACTGAAAATGCTCGCCCTTTGAACCATAGGAGAATTATAATGTGTGGTCAATCCTACTATTTGTTGGTAAGGAGTGGTGTTAACTAACTGCCTTCCCTTTAGTCTATCACTTTAAAATTAGCACAGTTAGCCTTTGAGTAGCTATGCTTATTAAGACTGGATAGAATCTTTGGCCATGGAGTAGAATTTGAAGAGATATCTTGACGGGTATAATTGTTGAGTAGATTTAAATTGAGCCTACAACAATAGTTAAAGAGGCTCTTAATTACACTGGATATCGCGTGCTAGCTGTAACATAGTTCCAAATATGCCGCATGAAAAACGGGTCTCCTTCAGCGTCAATAAAATCATAAATATAGACGTTATGACTGTTATGTTACGTAGTTGTTAGGGTGGAACACAAATACTGTCTTAAGTTGCTTGTTTTTAATAACTACTTAAAGGTGGAACTCTTAAAATACTGTTTTCTATGTGATATTTCTCGAGAATGGCCTCTTACTTACAAAGTCGTAATATAGCCATTGTCGTCTTACTTACAAAGTTAATATAGTCATTGTCGTCTTACTTACGAAGTCGTAATATAGCCATTGTCGTCTTACTTACAAAGTCGTAATATAGCCATTGTCGTCTTACTTACAAAGTTAATATAGTCATTGTCATCTTACTTACAAAGTTAATATAGCCATTGTCGTCTTACTTACAAAGTTAATATAGTCATTGTCGTCTTACTTACGAAGTCGTAATATAGCCATTGTCGTCTTACTTACAAAGTCGTAATATAGGTCATTGTCGTCTTACTTACGAAGTCGTAGTATAGCCATTGTCGTCTTACTTACAAAGTTAATATAGTCATTGTCATCTTACTTACAAAGTTAATATAGCCATTGTCGTCTTACTTACAAAGTTAATATTGTCATTGTCGTCTTACTTACAAAGTTAATATAGTCATTGTCGTCTTACTTACGAAGTCGTAATATAGCCATTGTCGTCTTACTTACAAAGTTAATATAGTCATTGTCGTCTTACTTACGAAGTCGTAATATAGCCATTGTCGTCTTACTTACAAAGTTAATATAGTCATTGTCGTCTTACTTACGAAGTCGTAATATAGCCATTGTCATCTTACTTACAAAGTCGTAATATAGCCATTGTCGTCTTACTTACAAAGTCGTAATATAGCCATTGTCGTCTTACTTACAAAGCTAATATATAGTCTTGAAACTTGTAATAATGTTTGTTTATTTGTTTTCACTAAGCAAATGACAAGCTGAATGTTTGATATATTTTAAGTGAAACACTTTGTTTACCTTTTGAAGCATAGTTTTGATAATTAAAGTACTTATGCTACTAATGCATGTTGATACAGCTACTAACAAAATAGTTTACCATGGAATATTTATTAATAAATCATGAACCAATCAAAACAGACACCAATCCTTTTACCAACTTACTCAAAATATAGAGCATTTCACACTAGCTGTTATTTCTAGTATTAAACTTTTCATCCTCAAACAACTTGTTTAATTCCAGGTTGCTACTGCGATGTTAACTACGGTAGGCTATGTAAATTAGTAAGCGTTGTTTGACTAACTTCTTCAAAAGGATGAATGCATAATACTAGTTGATGTTTAATTACAGTAGGCTATGTAAATTAGTAAGCGTTGTTTGACTAACTTCTTCAAAAGGATGAATGCATAATACTAGTTGATGTTTAATTACAGTAGGCTATGTAAATTAGTAAGCGTTGTTTGACTAACTTCTTCAAAAGGATGAATGCATAATACTAGTTGATGTTTAATTACAGTAGGCTATGTAAATTAGTACGCGTTGTTTGACCAACTTCTTCAAAAGGATGAATGCATAATACTAGTTGAGGTTTAGTTACAGTAGGCTATATAAATTATTAAGCGTTGTTTGACCAACTTCTTCGAAAGGCTTGAATGCATAGCGCTAGTTCATATTTAATTACACTAGGCTATGTAAGCCATTAAAAATTGTTTAACCAACTTCTTCAAAAGGCTTGAATGTATAATGCTAGTTTTTGGCAAGGGCTTGGGGATGATAGTTTTTGAAAGTAATTTAGCTCTAGCTGGGCTTGATTTCCACTAGGATAAGCTGTGTAACGGAATTTTTATTACCCTAAATAATAAATTATAAGGGACAGATAAAGGGTCCGTTTCTGCGTGAGGACACTTATAAGTATATATGATGACAAAAATAAAATATAATTTTTATGTCTGTAAAGCAAGACAATATAAGGAAATGAAGGATATGTTTTCCTTATAACGAAATTATAGTAAAAGCCACAAAACGAAATGATGCACTGTTCAACGAACCATTTTTCATGTAAGATATTTTCTAACTTTGTGGAAAAACATATTCTAGTTCAACACCTTAAAAACAAAAACATATTCTTTATATTCATATTTATATATATTGAAACATTGCGTGTGGTGAAGCCAGTAATTGTTGACGTTTCTCTGTTTTAGTCCTTTTACGGTAATAACGTTATCGTACATTCCTGCGACTTTCAGTCGCAATAAAATTCTAGATATATATCTAAAAAAAAAGTTTGTACTAAAACATACGCATCATGAAACATTTTGGTGATGAATATTTTGTCCTAAACAGTTGGACTTAAAAATATGTAAACTTACAGCAAAGCATCGTTTTATTCTAAAGACGCAAAAAAAGAATGATAGACACTAAAAGTATCTATTTCCACAGACATATATGGTATTCAGCTCATGTTAAACCATGACTTTATTTGATAATATATTATACTAGTTTTGCCTGACCCGTCAAAATACGACAGGTTGGAGTTTTGTAAAAACTTCCCGGTTCAAATTTAAATTAAAAATGACTCATGATATGAGTGTTACACACAACATAGAGAATGACAACTGGTTTTTATATATATATTAGATTTTATTCAGTGGAAAAAGTGTAGTATCACGCCAAAATTCATAACTTTAAATAAATTTATGAAAATTATATCAAACCCTTACGTAATTTTTCTTTTCAGTTTATTCTCCACATTATGACTATATAAAGAAGGTTTACATGTCATTTCTAAGGTTTAAAAATGTTCTAGAAGAAATTGGAAACGTTTTTCAACATTTTCGTTATTGTTCCTGCATAACACAACATTTTCAAACGTTTCATGCATGTAGCCCTAATTATCCAGTAATAAACAACTGAAGGCAGTCGGAGTCCAAGGTCTTATTAACATAATCTTATCACCTCAACCTTGACGCATCATCTCCCAGCAGAAATTATTGAAGTATACCTGATTTATCTGTTTTATGAAATTGTCTTAATCAAGTGGCTCTGTGATAAGTGGAAGATTTTAAAAATCCATAAATATTTCTCGCGTACAAGAAAGAATTTTTCTAATTACGTCATATAATCTAAAATTTAAGGTTTAAACGTCGAAAGAAGATGAAGCACCCAAATCCAATAGGTCTAGGGTTTATGATAAAAATTCTATCATAAAGCTTAACTCTAAAAATTAATTTCAAGTACCATCATTAGTTAAACCTAATGGCAATATGTTTGGGAGAAAAGAAAGAAAAAAAAAGATGTTTTATCCACAAAAAAAAGTAATAATGAAAATGAACAACTTCACGAAAACCTAAGTATTATGGTCACTAACCTCTAACTCAGGTGGTTTTAAAACTAAACTAAAACTCAAATGGATATAAAAAAGTGGAATTCAAGTCAACCCTCGTGAACGTTCCGAATATTATATACATACTTAAGACAACAATATCAGGTCACAGTTTTGTTGCTAGACAACACAGATAATCGGAACGTTACCAAATGACAACTGGGTTATATCTATATAAATATGATAGAACTGTCTGGTGTCCCATGAATGCCCATGTAACTACTTCGCAGGTTGTAGATGATCATCACCAAAATTGGTATTATAATGTCTATGCGGAGGTAATACATACAACTTTTCAGTTTCGTATTTTGTGTTTTGCGGTTTTTATGGGCGTTTTTTACCACTACTACGTTCCCGTTGATGAATCTTCATCGAATTTGGTATGAAAGTTTGTCAAGTCAATGCGGAGATACACGCACGTTGCGTTTTCATATTTTGTATTTGCTAGTTTTATGGGCTATTTTTGTCGTTTTTTTTTCTTTTTTTTTTACTTATTACTATTATTAAGGGAAGTACACTTTTCATGTCCTAAGGTAACCTTTCATTAATCATGAATTTACATAACATCCGTCCAGGGGCGAGTACTCCAGCTAGTATAAATATATATATTAGGTTAATCATTCATCACTGTAACTTCTTGTTTTTGAAATATCTCTGCATTTGAGCCATCTTTTGTGCCGAAAAATCATATTTGTATGCTTCTACTACAAAATAAATACTCTACCAAGTGCACTGTATTTACACGCTATATGACTTGTCAGGTTGACTCGATGATAAATTAGAGGCTCTTTTTTTCTATTTTCTTTGCTGAAAAATGTATTATTTTAAATTTGAAATAGAAATCCTCGATATGTAACCTTCCTTGCACGTTCACATTATTTTGTAATATCTCAGAGATCTTCGTGTTCAAAAGGAAAAAGAAGTTATGAAAAATACTCTACGTAATTAATTACAACAATTCATACAAGTTATAAGAAAATACACATCATACATATTTATATTTTAATTGTTTTTCTCATCGAATTTTCTTTGTAGTAATGTACAATTTTCAGGTTAAATAAAATAAAAATAGAAATATGATTCCTCATCAATTAAAGGACTTAAGGATGAAAATAAACAAAAACACGTTTACTTCTTGGAAAAAAAAAGATAATTTATAATCCGAATATAACATTTCCCACAAGTGTCGTTCAACATGTTTGTCTCTAAATAATGAATAAGATGATTTTTAAAGTCTACAAGATCTCATCAAATAAGATAAAAACAATATAGAACGGTAATTCGTTTTTTAATGTATTTGTAATTGTCAGAATGTCGTCCGAACACCAACACCAGATTCTTCTTCATTCGTCAATATTTGCTGAGTCAAGAGAAGTACTTTTATGGGATAATTTCAATCAATCTGTTATTGTGACAAAGTCGACTTTCAAAAATGTGATCTCCTAAATATATCTTTTAAAAGACAGCAGTTTTTTTTTCGGCATCACTAACAGAATTGTTCTCATGTTTAAAATAATTCAAATCATAGAAATAAAATCTTCATTCCAAGACCTGATTGATAGTAGACAGAATCAAAGCCAGACAACAAGCAAGCAGTAAGTGAGTAAGTCCCTTACATTTCATCTACAACTGGCATAAAATTATTTAAGTGAAAAAAACAATTTCGGGGAGATATCATCAGACAGATTTGGGGCAACTTCTATGCCATCTACAAAGAACATGAAAAAGGAGGAATACATCCACAAAAGGCTGAAATTCAGTTTAGTATAAGAAACGAGAGCAGCATAAGCTATCACAAGTACCTTTCTATGACTGGTTCGCTCATTAAAATCAGAGTTAACGACTCAAACTTACCAGAGATTAAACACACTTTTTCTTGCTTATTTAAATAGGTAAGTGTTACTTCATCCATCCTGGTCTATGTAAATGTATTCAAGGTTTACGAAATGAGTGAATATGTAATATCCGATAAATAATGTATTTTGTATACTTTGTTTACACATATAATCGACGTTATTCAATTCGCATAGACTTGGCAATGTAATACTTGTCTTCCTTGTTTTCATCTGTAAGATGATAAGTAATTATGTAATGCAAATATCAAGTTGCCAGTTATACAAGTTGGAAATATTTATTTTGATTTCGTTGAGTGTTATTACTAATTTAAGAGCGTTTGTTTGTTGTTAAGCACAAAGCTACACAATGGACTCTTTGGTCTCTACCCACTGCGGGTATCGAAATCCGATTTATAGCGTTATAAGTCCTCAGACTTACCGCTAAGTCACCTTTACAAGTGACTATCTCGCAAGTAACTAAATACAACGACTTATAGGGTGTTTAAAAGCTGATTCTTTCATTTAATACTCATGCAATTTCCTTGAACGATTGCCGAAAACAATGAATTTAGTGAAATTGAATGAGGGGAGTTCTACTCTTATGCAAATAATATTTTCTGTTAAATAGACGGAAGTTAAACTTTCCATATTTCGCATGTTGGACAACGTATATATTCTACAAGCGGTCAAGAAAGGACAAAACTAATGGGAAAAGTTTCCAATGAGTCGCCCTAAAAGCGGGTTCGTGTTTGATTGATAGCGCTACTTGTAACTAATATTTTATACATACATGAATTATCAAGTTATTATTTAAGTAGACAAAATCTGAAACACTTACAATATATACTTGCAGCTTGCCAACTATCTCCAAACTGACAAAATGAATAACATCAGGTATAGAAGCATTTCTCTGATAATCGAGAGAAACGCCAACAGCTAAAAATATTCAATATGTTAAACGTAAACGTAAGCGAACCTGTCCCACCAGGGGATCCTGCACGTAAGTCGAGATGTTTAAATTGCTATACAGTATACAGTTTAAGCTACTACGAGGTTTTCTTATTGACTTATTAGCAGTAAGCTTCATAAATAATTTTCCACTGTGAATGTTAAACTCGTAAGTTATGTAAAACAATAAGTAAGACGCTAGCCTTATTCACACTGGTCTAAGTTCATAAAATTTATGCTTCCATTGGAAAGATCGTAATTTCACGAAACAAATGTTGATTCTTTCCTTTTTATTTGTTTCGGTCAGTCTATGGAATTACAACACTAAAATCCTGGGTTCAGTTCCCCGCGGTGGACACAACAGATAGTCCAAAGTTGCCTTGTTCTAACACAAACAAACTAGCGTGTTGAATAAAGATTGCAACTTACGTGTAAGGTTCAATAAAGATTGCAACTTACGTGTAAGGTTCAATAAAGATTGCAACTTACGTGTAAGGTTCAATAAAGATTGCAACTTACGTGTAAGGTTCAATAAAGATTGCAACTTACGTGTCAGGTTCAATAAAGATTGCAACTTACGTGTAAGGTTCAATAAAGATTGCAACTTACGTGTAAGGTTTAATAAAGATTGCAACTTACGTGTAAGGTTCAATAAAGATTGCAACTAACAACTATTTTTTACAACATACTTCTTTTCTGTCATTAGACTAATCACTTCCTTTCTCTCTACAAGCAGTATCTGACGTAGTGCTTGTACAATCTTGACTGGAGAGATTTTTCAGTGTGTCGTTAGATGATTAAAGGTCCGAAGAGGTTTTTCTCAGAGGTTACTCTTCTAGTCGTGACATCATCTTGATTAGTTTATTTCTGTATAACGAAATGTTAGTTGGTATTATTTACCTGATCATTATTGTAATTAACACGTTCGTTATATATACGAAATGAACTTAAATTGATTTCATTTTCTTAAGTGAGGTACTTTATCGTTGTGTAGTGAGTGTCCCATGAAAACATGCAATACATGAACTTAAGTTTTTATAAAACAAGAAATTATTCCAGTCTCTGCACTCATTTGTCATCTTAACCACTTTGAAATTCATATCAATGTTACGATTTTCATCAGAATGTCGAAAACAAAAAAAAATGGCGGGAATTATTTAGGTCAAAGTAGTTTTGAAATATTTAAATAATTAAATATTCTTGGATCATCAAAATACTTAACGTGTTAAAGAAACATGACACCAAATGAAGCTATTAATAATTGGTACTACATATACATATATATCTAAAACGTTATTTGATAAAAGGCTCTGTGTGAGTGTGTGGTGTATCAGCTCATAACTGGCGAAAACTGGGACCGATTGTCACCAATCCTAACATGTACATTTAGGACCACCCTGGAAATGACAATGGACGTTCGAACATGAACCATCTAGGTGACTCTCTGTCTTTCCCGTGTGTTCAGTAGGTATGCCAGCTAACATACCTATATATTTGTGAAGTTGTGCTGTAACTAACAGAAACACTAACATTTGTTTAAGAACTTTCACGGAAAACCACACAAGGCGGCTATATATGCATAGCCATTCAGATAGAATAGAGAGAAAGCAGTTAATCAACAGCACCACCCCCAACTCTTGGGCGTTTCCGATCTGACAGAATGGTGGTATTTCACCGTCACTCTTTCAGTGTACCCATGACTCAAAAGGCAGAACGCGTTTTTAACGCAACGGGACGCTAGCCACGAACCCTTGTATTCGTACATGGGACACAATAATCACTCGGCCATGTACGGCACCTCCTCCCATAAAAATTCAAAATATGCAACATGGAAAAATCATTATCTATAAAAAATATGTTAGCAATTGTTACCCCAAAACAAAACAACAACAACAAAAGATAACAAAATACGGCGCTTCGCACTTTGGGGCCGTGGGTGCGTTATATTAGTGACGGCCAAGTCCTACTACTCAGCCACACAGGAGTAGCCCAAAAGTTGGTGGTGGGTGCTGTTGACGTGCTGCTTTTCCTTTGGTATATCACTACAAAATTGAGGACAACTAACATGAATATCTCTTGAGTATTCTTACATAAAAATCAACAAACAAAAATATAGAATCATACAGGAGACATGAAGTACTTTGTGGAAAGTATTATATAGATAGATAGAGTCCACTTCTCATCAAATCATTATAATACTTATTATAAATAGTTATGCTCAGTAAGATTAGTTTTAATGATTTTGACTCAAATCCAACATGTGTTTCATACATAAGGTCGCCATATTTAAATTTCATTTGGAATTTATAGGTTTCGTAGACAAAAAAAAAGTTGTTTTCCTCACAAGTATATCTTTTCTACATACCTGTAAAGTGTTTTTTTATAAAGTATTGTTCTTGTAGTGTTCTCAGGTGCATTGATTTTAACATTATAGCGAAGAATAGTAACCGCAGATAGAAAAATGGCATAAAGTGTTGTGTAGATTTAAACCGAATTTTTGACTATGACTTAACCGCAGTTAGGCAGAAAAATGGTATAAAGTGTTGTGCAGATTTAAACCGAATTTTTGACTATGACTTAACCGCAAATAGGCAAAAAATGGCATAAAATGTTGTGCAGATTTAAACCGAATTTTTGACTATAATTTAACCACAGATAGGCAGAAAAATGGCATAACGTGTTGTGTAGATCTGTCTGACTTTTTTATCCTATTTTAAGCGATCTATTTGCTAATCAAAGCAGCGTGTATGCAGCATTTCTTTTAAACTAGGCTAGTACGCCAAAATGACATGTTTAGGAAGTTGAAAATAGCAAAGGCAAATCACTTAATCCTATGAGCTTATAAGATTGAGCAAGAGTTCATTACATGTTAGTCTTGTCACCAAAACAAAACAAAAAAATATATTCACATCTTCAAACTATGTAGTTCAAGCTAGACACAATACAGTCTCAGCTCTAGCAACGCCCTCGAGGCTACAAGCGATTTTCAACATGTGTTCAGCAAGGCACTACTTAGCTCTGTTGGATAAACTTTCAAACAAGTAATCAAAATACAGTGGCGTTTATATTTCCCTTCAAGCTGCTTTCGGAACGTTATTCATTTCTAAACGCTTTCTCTCCAACAAATCTCATTTTAACTTCAAAAGTGACTGTATTCTATAAATATCTAAAAAGCCTAATTTTTAATCACATAAAATTGCAAATGTGAGAAAAGAAAGAAAGACGAGTATCAACTGATCATTTCATTCAGCAACATCAAAATCTTTAGCTGATGTTCTATGTCCAGAGTTTGTTCTAAAATGAAATCAGGAAGCTAACGCTGGCTTTCAAATCATAAGTATGTAAAATAGTGATGTGAAGAAATATCTGAAGTCTTGTGTGATTTTTCTTGGATTTATTTAGTTACACTTGCTTGAATATTTAAGACATATTATTATTGACAATCACGTGGTATGGTTGAAGCAGTAGTTGATATTATTTTATTATTCTAAGGAAGTCGACGTTTGAGAACGAAACATCTACTTATAGAATATTTACGTTTCGCCTCTTCGCCCTTTTTTTTAGAAATACAGATCTTACCTATAGGATCCCTAGTCACATATGAAAGTAGTAATAGCGCCCTTGGTGATGTTGCCCACCATCTCAAACAAAAAAGTTATAGTTCTATTTTTTCGCCCGGTTTTAGTTTATGTTTCAAGTAAGGAAAGTTACTTTAAAATTCTTCACTGTTATACCAATACACGATACTACACTTTTCTGGAGTGAGAAAGTCTTCTTTAGGGATTTAACCGATATCATGTAGAATAGAAAAAAATGTCAGAAGAAATAAAAGGTTTGTCTCTAAAGTACAAACGTGTGGTAGCATTTAAGTTAAATATATGACCCTAACTTTTCACTTGAATTCCCCTGGTGACCAGGTTTTCTCAAACCTTGCCATAAAAAAGTGGTAGTAGACAATACTTTGGAAACTCTTTCCTTCCTTCTCTTGGTTTATTTAGAATCAACAAATTTTGGGAATAACTTCTTGGTTTCTATTAGAATATTTGACGAGGAAATAAAACCGCAAGATTCGATTTTACCGTTTAGTTTATTTAAGTATCTGAATGATATTAAAATTACCAGACTTTACCACTAAGTTTAAGTAATAAGCATTTTTTGGGTTTTCATTCGCACTATTTTAGTTTCAGATATTTCATCCATAGCATTTGGCGTTTTTGAACCTTTCAACACATGTTCGTAAGTTAGTTTTCATCGCCGAATACGATCAAAGCACTGAAAACAGCCAAGTTTTGTGATGAAGATCACACAATACTGCACACGTGTTTCTCATATTCCTTTTTACACACTTCTGTTTGGAAATCTAATGAACAAAGTTCTTTGTGCATTACGAACTTCAAATCAAAAAGTTGAGAAAAATAATTCTCATCTATCTTTCGCATGCTATAAGTCACTGCCCAGGGGACTTTTCTTTCATTACATGTAGTCTTCAGTTGTGCTAGAGTACAGCAGCCAAATACTTCTCTGAAACATTACTTTTGCATGCACTAGCTGAACCGAAGTTATGATTTTTAATGTCAAGTCTTGGCAACACATTAAAATATATAAGCATAATTTAGAATGAAATGGTGTAATAGAATACAACAAGTCCGTTAATTTACGAAGAAATATAACAACCTAAGCCCATAAACAGTGCGTTGAAAAGATATATTTATTTATGGCATTTTTATATCTAAATAGTTTAATCAGAAAGATTTATAGTATTATATTTTTCACATTCTTCCTCTGCTTCTCACTTATCGTATCGATGTTTGTTTTTATTAGATTATAATATTTGGCTTACATTACACAATAAAAATTTCTTCCAATGTAACGGAAGGCACGATAGTTAGTGACGTACCTACTATCGCAATGACTACAGTTTTTTCCTCTTATCCTGAGTCAGTTTCCAGAAAGGCAGTCAGCAGGAGCTCATGTGTATACAATTAGTTCTGAGATTTGTAGATTGATCAGTTCTTTGGGTTGCGTGCTCTCTTAGACAACGTTATGCTTCAGCAAAGGCGTTACAGTAGCGAGAAATGCTTCAAATATCATATTCTACGCTTCTAGATGTCACTTGTAAGCAAAAGGGGTTGATGTAGTAATACGCAATTTTGTGGACATTTTCAATGTCAATGATGCATTTTATTAGACTTCCTCTCTCTTTGAAATTTTACTGCTAAAATATCTTTGCAATATTAGGGAAATATAATCCACTATCTGAGAAATGCGGTTACCATTTGTCATTTTCATCCTACCCATCGAATTCCTTAGCTGGCTTTTTTTTATCTCCCATAGTTTGTATCTGAAATGAAGTCAGGAAGCTAAGTTTGTATTTCCTTTCATGGCGAAGTTTGAAATGTACACCATTCATTAAACCTCCATATACATCCGACATGACTTCATTAATCTATTATCCTATTACAATAAAAATTATGATTTACTGTCAATTACAGTCCATTTTTGACATTTTTTTGTGTAATAGATCATAAAGACGTTATGAATAAATATGTAAAACATTTTACTTATTTTTGTTTCAAAAGTTCATTAAGCTTCCACTGTAACACTCCAAATATTAAACTTCTATGATTCTCTTTTTAGCTAGGATATTAAATGCGACACTCTTTGATCCTCTTTTTACTAGAATTTTAAACACGAAACTTTATGATCCTCATGACACTAGGATTTTAAATATGAAACGTTTTGATTCTCTTTGCTCTAGGATTTTAAATATGAACCTTTTTTTATTCTAATTTTTCTAGGATTTTAAATATGAAACTTTTCGATCCTCATTTCAATAATATTTTAAATATGAAACGTTTTCATTCTCTTTACTCTAGGATTTTAAATATGAAACTTTTTATTATTCGCTTTGCTTTAGGATTTTAAATATGAAACTTCTTTTATTTTCATTTTTCTAGGATTTTAAATATAAAGCTTTTTTGATCCTCATTTCACTAGGATTTAAAATATGGAATGCCTATGATTCTCATTTCTCTTTAAACATGAAACTTTTGAGATTCCCATTTGATATACCCACTTTACAGAATTAGATTTTAAACACCATTCCACATTATGTTTTCTTCGCTGTACGCTGGCTCTAGCTAGACCTTTACTTTAATTAAGAACTTTTAATTTCTTAAACACATATTTTAAGAATTTCAAGTAGAAAACTTATTGGTATGAGCTTTAAATTGTAATAAGGTGAACAACCTTGGTATAAAATGTAATGTCGAACTGCAACTTTGTAGAAATTTCGGAGAAGGTTTTATTTAAAAAAAATAATCTGGTATACTTATTATGTTATTCTGGACTTCAGTAAAAGTAAATTTTGTGGAAGGAAAAAAAAGAAAGGGAATCTTTTTTCATGTAAAACTGCCAGAAATAAACGTGTTGTTGCTACAAATTAATCTAGATGTCCTTAAATTAAACTATCATATCTATCAAAACGTATGTCTATGGAATTACTGAATTGTTAGTTCATTAAACTGTTAAAGGACTTCTGTGAAATGATACCCTACTGTTACACGAAGAATGTATGACACATAAAACGAACAATATTCTTTAATATTTGTTTTTTCCCATTTCCCAGTTATATTTTTACCGCAACATTTGTAGTAAAAATTAAACCATTTCTAATAACCTTGTATTATAACTACGAATTGGTCTGTAATTTAGACGAGTAACGTAATTTGTTAATAATTACGGGCTCTTTACTCGATGATCTGCAGCCTCATATTGACAACGTCTTTTGGCTACTCGTTATATCTTATATGATGGTGATTGCAAAGCTCTTTTAGAGACACACTTTACGCATTTCGTGGTTTTGAAGAAACCATATAAAGTCTTATTTTTTTAGAGGCTGTCCTGGACATGATGATGTCATCTTTCTGAGTTATCTTTCATGTTTACTTCTGTATTTCTGAGAAATGTTCCAAATTTTCAATGAAATGAGAAGATAAACCGCATTTATTTTATTGTTTGATCAAGTGCAAACAATTATTTCTTTCCAAAGCTGTCTACTATATATGGTTTCACACGGCTGTTCTTTAGCAATTAGACTTTATGACGTCGTTTAGAAAACAAATTATGACTATAGAAACACACACACAAATCGTAATACGCTTACGGAACGCACTACTTTTCTGTTGACACCCATTTATAAACTACGACTTCAGGAGCACAAGAAAGTCGCGAATTTCAGTTGGCTTTTATTCTTTATAGGTAACTGCTACATATCTTGAAGTATCTTCTCACGAATTACGGTCACGTAATTGATCGATTACTTTGAGCTATTCTATGGAGCAATTTATGGTGGAAAACTTCTAAACTCGAGAGTACTACGTGCTGAACAACGTTTGATTACCTGAAACTAAGTGTCATTTGATTTGAAAAAAAAATATTATTTGAAAAAACTGTGTGCAGACGTTACTAACAAATTGTAAAAGAAGCGAAAGCAACAACGATAAAAGTAGCGGATATAGAAATATGGTAACAACCTACTCCATTGTCATGTTCACTTACCATTAAACATTGTAACAAACGGAACTGAAATAGCTTACAAAGAAAAATAATTTGATTAATTTATTTTGAGCACTTCGCAATTAATTCCTGAGTTTAACCTCTTTGACGCATAAAACAAAAGAAGCCGTTGTAAATTCACTATGATAACAGCAATAGCGAAGAGAATATTTAGACGTTATTAATATAACAACGTTTCTAAAAATACGGACGTATAATTCCAGTGAGAAAATCGAATCACAAAGTTTACAATAAATCATGAACTAACGTGTGAAACCTGATATGTGTAAAAATAACAAAGTTTACAAAAATAACATAGAAGTAATGTAGTTAAATATCCACTGCCAAAGTCGTTCTCACCACCAAATAGATCTTAACTTTCTACAGGTGATTTAAGAGCAAACTTGTGGTTTTAATATCAAACACAAAACTGGCTTGAGTTAAAAATAATATCAATCAGTTGTATACTAACCACAAAAATTACCGATTACCGATTAAATGGGCTACTGAAGAGAAATGTAATGCCCCGAAAACAGTCAAGATTACTGGCATGTGGCAAATGCGAGAACAGAATGATCCTCATGTTTCTTAACTTAGAGATAAAATTTCGTGTTGTTGAGAAAACGTAAAAACAAAGTAAACTGAAACTGCTCTGTGTAATAGGTACGTTGTGGAGATTATACTGTGACAAATTATAAGAGAGAAATTCCACCACTAATAGGCATACTATGTTGTAAGTGTAAAAAAACAAACCAAATTTCATTAGATCATAAACAATTTTGTTTCTGATCTTTTCAAAATTATCATCACAAATATTCCTTGAACGCACCATAAATCGGCCTTTTAGTGAAGAAATATTAATATCACATCATTAAACGGCATATAAACTCATTTCTAATATGCGATTTGATATGACAATATTGTTAACAGCCTTATCGTATCACGAAGCTTATCATCGTCGAAACAATAAGCCTAATATTTCAACTTTTTTAACTAACGTAAAACTTTAATTGTGTTTATTTTTGTTCTTACTGTCTTACTGAAGCTTGCTCTATAAAAAAATATATTCTTAATGTTATTCGGTTCGAGGAATATGAAAAATTTGAGTATTTTACTGCTTTAGCTTTAGGTTTATCTAGTATTAAATAATATTGATTTACAAATTGTTTTTCACCGTGTTTAATCATTTTATTATTTGCTTATTTTTAAGTTTTAAAAGTTTACTAGCTTTTGTGAGCAAAATTCTGAAAATTCTGTTATTTTAGGGAATATTTGAGGTCTTACTTTGACATTAAAGTATTCAATTTCATAGATTTTTGTTTGTAAAATTCAAAACTACACAATTGGCAAGCTGTGCTCGAGGTACCACGGATATCGAACCTCGAGATATAGCATTAAAAGCCATCAGATTTATCGATGAGCCTAATATTATGGCAAAAAAATAGGTTTAGAGATTTTAATAGGCCTAATCTAAGATATTTTATATAATTAAAATAGCCGAGATTAACGTTCACTCACAAATAGTTTTTGAGAGTGTCGCACGGTAATATTCAGAATTTATTATGATTATATAACCACGTATAAAACCCAAAAAATAATGCCGTTTTTCACCAACAAAACATTTCACGTTTAAGCTTTTGGACGAGAAAATCTAAAAGCACGTAGTTCCTTTATTCTATTAAAGCTTCTGTGTGTCATTCAAGTCATGTGAGGATTCAGTCTCGAAAAAATGCATTTATATTTTCACTCACGCTCACAGGATGTAGCAATAACTGAAAATAAATATACTAGTGGAAAACGTGATCGTGTAATGGCCAGCTTTTATCTAATATCGCATAGTCTTACGGTGTTAAGTTTGTGTTAATACAAGCGATGAGATTATTGGGTTTTATTTGTTATACATCAGTATAATATTTTGTAAAGTAGGAGAATATCATCAGTTTGCTGCTCTTTCGTATAAATATACATACAGTGTGTAGGGTAGAACCTAAACCTATTATACAGTTGATAAAGTTGTATTACACGATTACTACTTAAGATAATATTATGAACACAATCGAAACCAAATTCATTGTGATCTGTTTCAGCGCAACGGGTTTGAATTTAAATTCATTTCTAAATAAAACAACTGTATATTCTTTTTCAAACTACCTATTAGCCTAATAATACGTATTGGGTGAGGTCATTGTACCTTTTAAAATTAGAGGGCGTTTCGTAATTAAAGCAAAAAATTTAGAATGTTCATAGCGACATCAACAACCAATTATCGCGTAAAGTATTTATAAAGTGCAGATGGATAGAGAGAGGTCGAGAAATTTTTCAAAGCCATGAAAAAGTCGTTTCATGGCCTACTGAACCTGTTCGGTTGTCGAAGAGAATCAACTGGAAATCGAAACGTTCTGATGGAAAGTCTAACAAACCATCCTACTTCGATTCCCAATTTCATAGAAAATTTTGAAGAATGGTATCGTATCAAATGGACTGTATAAGCAAACAGAAAAATTACATGTTTAGTATTCTCTGTATCAGTCACAGAGAGATAGGAGGATAGATAAGTAATTCGAGGGAAGACGAAAATGTATCCATAGGACGTGAGCTTCATCTTCCAAGTTTCATTAGAAAAATCATAATTACGAGTAACTTCCACGTTGGTTGAAATAAAGTCATTTGGGTTTTGTAAAAGCCTAGCCTTTTTATCTATATATTTATTTTACTCTAAATGATTGAGTTTTTTTTGGTTTTTTTCAATCATGTTCAGCGTCTTGTAGGTAGTGCTATGCCATCGAGAACTTATCCCTTTTGGGAAGGGTATGTAACACGTGTAGAACTTAAACCATAAAGGTGTGTTTAGATAGGGAATTAGTATTTTGAAGATGGAGATATCCCCTGTACTCAATTAAATTATAAAACAAAGGGATATGGATCAATTTGGGAAACCAGGACCATCCAGAAAAATACCTGCATAAAGTCGTGCACCCCCTGTCATCGGTTTCATATAACAAATGAGAATTCATGAACATAAAGTTCAATGACAAAAGCCGACTACATGTTCCACGCAACACTACATAACATAGTCAAGAAATATCATATCTGGCAAATTTATGCACAAGAAACTTTGCAGTTACATGTTTGGAACACCGGGCGTGGCCTAATGACTAACGTGCCAGACTGTGGTTCACATCCCGTTACTTCAAAAACTCTTTTCGTACTTTGGATGTGAAAAAATGACGGTCGAATTCCACTATTTGGTCACTGTAGCCCAAGAGTTGGCTTTGGATACTGTTTACCAGCTGCCTTTCTCTCCCCACCCCCCTCCCCGTTTATCAGTTCGAAAATTTGAGACGAAAAACGCTGAGCTGTGACGGATTTATTATTATACATTTATTTTAATATCGATGTTTGTTTAAATTCAATTT
>NW_013666149.1:511399-519632 GCF_000517525.1 Limulus polyphemus
AAATTCAATTTATATTTAGAAATGTACATAACGTATACTGTTAAATATATATTGCGAAACTCTCGCCAATTCTCTAAAGTTGTAGAAGATTTTCGAGTATAAGAATCAACAATATGTGTGTGTGTACGTAAACGTGAGCGTAGCTTTGTATTATTACGTAATCTGAATTTTCGGGAAACTCTCCACACGCCTATAAATATAATCAACGCGACGCGCTTAAAAACAGTATCTATTATTGGGTTGCTGTAATTGGTATGCTATAAACTTCGTAAGCTATAACTGTGAGTAATGTTTATTAATCGGGAAACTGCAGATATTTGACCAGGAACGTTTATAAATTTCGAACGTTACAAACCATTTAACTTCAGTGGATTCACATTGGACTTTAGTACTTTTACGAAAACATTATATAACATCATTGGTAGAAACTCAACCTGTAATCAGCGTGTGATAAGCAAGAGCTAGCTCCCTGTTAAGTGAATTATACTTACATCAACTCGAAATTAACTCACTCATCGTGAACCTTCGATAAGACATCAAGGAAGTTCCAGACTAGAAAGAAGACTTTAGATTCACGTAAGTTTGTAAAACTCTTATATATAAATCATTGTTTGTAGTAGCTGTTTATAATAACTCTTATTGAAAATTGTATAATTGTGTGTATTTTATAACATATTTGTATTAAAATAAAGAAAACTGTGTGTATCAATCTTGTTGACAAGTATCATAAGTTGGAGATATACCGGCATTTATTTAACTACTGAACTTAAATTATCATTTAGCTCGGTTTCAGACCATTCGAAATTGTAATACGTAACAGAGCTCTTGTGTAGCTTTGAACGAAGTTCCGAAACAACAACCTAAATGTTTGAAATTACGATCGGTGTAGAATAATGTAAAACCATTCCATGTTCAATCTCAAATGTACATCTCTAGAACAAAGAAAAGTGTCGTGATGCCTTAGTCATTTATACTAAGATATTCAGTATTGACTATGTCCAGATATTACGCTAATAAATTTACACATTCAAGTATACAATCTTGTTGATATAATGAACGGCACATTGTACTCTTGCATTACTAAAATGGAAAAGGTCATTTTGATTTAGTGCTACTGTTGTGGGAAATTGTTTAATTTGATTATTAGAAATAACAAGTAATTCCTACACAAAATACTTTTTATTAAATACAAGTCACACTTATACTTAATGTTTCCCCTAATCTTTCTTTGCTTCGTAAGGTCCATATTATATGCATATCTCATCAAGAACAGGTTACTTGATACTAGGACTTTTGGAATGAGTTTAATGCAAACCTCGATATACATATACATATGGCTGCGTGGAAATCACTTTATACATGTACATAAAAGTTAGTAAAAATGTTTTTATACAGATGTGTAAATAGTTTAGTACAAATCTATTTACAACATATAATCATATATATAAAACATGAGTAGCTGAAAATTTTAAAAAGTACATTTTTTTAAAAAACAGAGACAACAGTGGCGTTGTCATGACAACCACAAATCGATATTGAAAGTTTTAGTTGCAGAGCAGGATAATTATAAGACAAGAGCACCGGTACATCAGCCAAAGATGATTAATGTGTTGACATAAAAGTTCGATTCTATTGAAGTTCTTTCCTTATTAACAAAAAAAAACACTGAGTCATTTACTGGTAGATGCACGTGTTGCCTTAACAACTAAGTAAGAGTTACGACCATTCAGAATAGACAGCAGTTTGTCTCACCAGTATTTCTTATTAAACATCATATATTATTATATACCGTGATATGCAGTTTCTGTATTCTCTTTAAAAAGTCATCAAAACACTTTGTTCAATAAATATTTTCACTGAACGAAACATTTAATAAACGAAAAACAAACTTAAATAAATAAACTAAAAACTTCACGTTACGAGAAGTTTATTTCATTTCTATTCCGGTTACTAATAACAGCACGACTCACCCATTCGGCACTCGGCAGTTTCTCTATCAATAACAGCACGACATACCCATCCGGCGCTCAGCAGTTTCTTTATCAATAACAGCACGACACACTCATTCGGCACTCAGCAGTTTCTCTATCAATAACAGCACGACACACCCATCCGGCACTCGGCAGTTTCTCTATCAATAACAGCACGACACACCCATCCGGCACTCAGTAGTTTCTCTATCAATAACAGCACGACTCACCCATTCGGCACTCGGCAGTTTCTCTGTCAATAACAGCACGACACACCCATCCGGCACTCAGCAGTTTCTCTACTAACAACAGCACAACACACCCATCCGGTACTCACTTGAGTCTCTATCACTATCAACACGACATACCCATCCTGCATTTACCTGATTCTTTATGAATAAAAGTGTGACACACATGTCCGGCACTCAGCAGTTTCTCTACAAATAACGGCACGATACACCGATGCGGCACTCACCAGGGTCTCTAGCATTAACAGCACGACACACTTACCTACATTCATCTGTTTCTCTATTGATAACAGCATGACACACTTATCTGGCACTCACCAGAGTCTCTATGAATAACAACACGACACGCATATCTGCACTTCCCAGTTTCCTTCTATAATAATGCTTGTATTGTTAATTACACACAAATTACATTTTGAAGAATAACTGTTTAATAGGTTATCTTGAACTTTGCGTTTGTGTTTTCTTAAGTTCCTAACGAATCAATGATTCGTACGAATATCTGATGGGGAAATATAAAACAAAAATATTTGTGCTAGTACAGTCTTCAACAAACCAACATCAAAAAAGTTAAAAGTTGTAAAAACTCCAAACATATGCTCATTATGATTACAGTGTCAAAAATGACAAGCTTCGAGACACGATTTTGTTGTATTAACAATATTGACATTTCCTGGTTGAACAAATACAAAGATATTCTGTTAATTATACCAATCGAATGTGATAATATTCAGTTGTTTTTTTTATGAAAAGGCTGCTTTAAGATGCTTTCAAGGAACACTTTTGATGCTAATTTTCAATCCGTTGCAAATAAATTTGTTTTTAGCGATATAATGTAGTTTCCACAACGTATATATTATGATATTCCCATAACTATTTCATCTTATTTTATTTCATTTTTTTCACTTTCATTACAATACAAAATTTTTATTAGAGGAAACACGAGGCTCAGCTTGTTTTTGGATTTGCCACATGCCACTGAGTTGGACCGGTTTTAGAGCATTACACCTTTCTTCACTAATCCAAATAATCAGTAGTTGTAATTCTGGTTCTAAGAAAAAATTATTTTTTGTAGTTATGCACAAAGCTACACAATGGGCTATCTGTGCTCTGCCCACCACGTGTATCGAAACCCGGTTTCTAGCGTTGTAAGTCCGCAGACATACCGCTGTGCCACTGGGAGGGACAGAAAAAAAAAGAACAATATTTTTTTAAAATATATCCTTTGAGCATTATGGAATAATTTATTAGTAATCCAATATTGCATTATGGAAGAATTTATTAGTAATCCAATATAGCATTATGGAAGAATTTATTAGTAATCCAATATAGCATTATGGAAGAATTTATTAGTAATCCAATATAACCTGTTCTTCAAATGTAAATATTAATAATGGTTGATTGTGGCAAGTAAAATGCATTACAAACACTATATACATACAGCTGTTAGATTCGAAACAATGTACATCTTCATATTGTTGCTTTGTTTTTGACGAATGGTTCAAAAATGTAAAATATTTTGCAAACAACGTGCAAATTTGTTACAAGGCATAATCTATCACGAAATACACATTTTGCCGTAGACATTATCACTTGTAGAGTGTAGTATACGCTGTTGCTGGTCTGATAATTTAGAGAAATATTTTGACTTAACTTTCAAATGTATCTATATAATGAACAATTAAAATATGGTGTTCGATCTATGCGGCGTAGACAGTCTGTTTGGCAGAAAAGGAATCACTATAAGTATTATCCCGCCTTCAGAACATCATGTGTTCATACTGGTCAGGTATTAGATTCAGAGAGTTTTTTGACCGAACTTTAAAACGTATCTCTACGCAACTGCAAAACTTCTGAATATTTTTTACGTTTGTACGTATAAATTACAAGCATTCAAAATGGAATTTCTTATATATAAAAAAAAAGAAACAAATATGTAAGAACTACTGGACGAAATGTGGACAGAGAAAAGGACGGTTTCACACACTAGTAATCCAACATATACACCAAATATATATAGAAAATATATTAATCAAAACAAACATTCTATAGAATTAGACACCCCTTGGCATATTTCTCTTTTTCTTTAATTCAGACAAGATGTCAGCAACCAAAAACAAAATCGTTGTCTTTTTTCTGTTTTTGTTTCAAAAAATAATCATAGTCCTTTATTATTTGTATTTGTTTATTACTTGATTTTTGAATAAACATATTTCGGAGTTATGAGTATAACGTGATGGCATTGCGCAAAAAGTAAGACTAAGGATGAATGGTATTTTTAAAGCTACGCAATTTTTAAGTATTTTTAGTTTTGCACTCCTTTCAAAATAAGATACTATCTGATGTCACTCAATAGATAATCACAATGAAAGTATTAGATCGTATCCAGTGATAAGTAACTGTAGGATTACGTTATGTTTTCGAACATAGGGATTTATTCATATAATAGGTTACAGATTGAAATAGGGCAAGTATAATTCTTATGCGTGAAAGTGTATTCCTAATCAGTTAGTAAAAACAGCTAGTAAAATATGTCACTCTTTATTAACAATCCTTCCTTGAACATTAAAAAAAACTCTAAAATTGATCTATATAACGAATGATAAGTTATTCCTTTGAAGCAGTTGCTATGTATTACAATTTCGAAAGGTCTGAAACTGAGTTAACTTTTACTTTGGATTTAGTAGTTAAATCAATTCCGGTATATGTCCAATTTATGATATTTGAAAACAAGATTGATACAAACAGTTTTATTTTTTTAATGCAAATATATTTTGATATACAAACAATAATACAATTTACAATAACAGTTATTACAAAATAACTGTGGGCCTCGCTGAACACACGCCGATTACAGGTCGAGCTTGAGTTTTTTACCGCTGAAGTTATATAATGTCTTCATAAAAGTAATGATGTCCGATGTGAATCTGCTGACGTTAAATTATTTGTAATGTTCGAAATTGATAAATATTCCTGGTAAAATATCTGAAGTTTTCCGATTAATAATCGTTAATCACAATTATAGCTTCCGAGGTTAAAAGCACACCAACAATAGCAAACCAATAATAGATACTGTTTACAGACGCGTTGCATTGATTACATTTATAGGCGTGTGGAGAGTTTCTCCAAAATTCAGATTACGTAACAATACAATGCTACACTGGCGTAAAGAATACACACATATATTGTTGATTCTTACACTCGAGAATCTTCTACGACTTTAGAGAATAAAAAGGAGTTTCGCAATACATATTTAAAGTATACGTTACATGCATTTCTAAATATAAATTTAATTTAAACAAACATTGATATTAAATTAAATATAGAATAGTATATCCGTCACATATTTTTTTACTTTCTTTAAATATACATCACTAAGTGGACTATTTTCTAATAGTTCTTGAGATAATTTCTTTTCCTTCTTCTCAGTAAATCTAATTTTGTGGGATTTTCGATTCTGTTTTTACCAGTAAATGCCAATAAATAATTACAGTGGCGAATTAGACGTTCAAGTTAATCCTAAAGATGCTCAGTTAGGTCAAGATTTGGTAATTACAATGTTGTAAAAAGATGTCTGAAGTCAATTTCACAAATTTCAAACAATACGAGATGAGCGTGTTATTACAGTACTGTACTGAGAAAGGTCATATTAATCAGCACCGATCTCTAGCATTACAGAGTGGGCATGATTGTCAAAAACACGCCAGTTATATTCTGGATATTATTGGAATTGTACAAGAATCTAACCAAAACAACCATTGTATGACAAAGTCTCCAAAATTATAAGATTCAAATGATCACATGATCCGTCTATTTTGTATATCCAAATAAACGGGGACGCTCACGTGTGTATGTGGAGTCATAAATAAGTCGGATAGTCAGTGAAACTTTCCGTAAATCTTGCTTAGTGTGCTCAAACTTAAACTTATTTGATTTCAAACTAGTGTGTTCAGACTAATGCTCAAATTTGCAGTAAACATTTTCCTTCATATATTATTTGTTGGCCTTTTCTGTGTCAGAATTTTCACCCAAAGCTATGTCCACCAGTGATCCTAATTTTGAACTAATAGACTAGAGGGAAGACAGCTAATTAACAGTAGCCATCATGAACTTTAGGAATATTCTTATGTGACCGAATAGTGGAATTTGACTATCATTCTTATAGCAAACCCATAGCCCCAAAGTGCGATCTGTATTTTTTGGACAAGGCGCTGCGAACCATGAATCCTCCGATTCATAGCCCGAAAACACTAAGCCCTCCGGTCCTCTTAATATATATTTTGGACAATAATAAAACAGTATATTACATAATACTGCCTTTCAAGAAAGTTTTACAGTTCTTGGGGACCCACAAGCAGTAATATGTATATTTCTTGTTTGATGTGTTTAATTATGCAGTAATTCCCTTCCCCTCCTGGTAGCTCGACGGCAAGTCTAAGTACTTATAATGCTAAAAATCGGATTTCTATACCTGCGGTGGGCTAGAAAAAATAGTCCATTGTGTAGCTTTGCGCTTAACAACAAATAATCAATCAAACGTGGTCAATTGTAGGCACCTATATCTAAGCCCAGATTAAATAAGTGGATATTTGTCCTGTAGATGACTCTAAGAGAGGTAACAGTCCAAAATAGCTAAAGATAAAATTTGAAATAGTTTATTAAATATTCAGAGTAGTGTTAGGTTCTTAATAAACATTTCCTCTGTTGTAACTAACCAAACAAGAGGGAGTCCTCAATAGCCGTGGCACTTGAAATTCTATTATGTAGGATGAGAGTAAACTAATCTATACGACCTTTTTGTCCTTTTTATTAGCTATATTTTTGTGCGCTTGTATACCCGATTCGATTATATTACTCATCCGTTTCTGTACCAGCCTACCATCAAATTAAAATTATTTTATACAGGATTAGAGTAAATTAATCTATGAGACCTTGGGCATGGCCATATACATCAATCGAAAGAGTTTTACCTCCTGAGTCTAGAACTGTAATTAAATTTCAAATCGGTCAAGAGATGACGGAGCTATGAGCTAAAAGTTTGTATTAAAAAAACAAAAAATCAGAGCCATTCTATGTGTCGTTGTGCCGTAGCTAAAAATAATATCCTACGTGGTTTAATATACTTTGGCACAGCAATGTTTGAAACATTTATGAGAGTAATTTTATTTATCAAATCACGCCACCAGGCAACAAAACTGTCACAATTACAACTACCTGGAACTTTCAAGTTTTAAATCAACTTGTTACAAAATTACGGTTTAATATACATATATATATTACTCGTATATAAGCGCTTTTATAAAAGAAAAGTTGCCAGCATTTAAATGATAAAAATAAACACTGTTACTTGAATTTAAAAATATAACAAAAGTATATTTTTTAAGAAGTTTCTTCAATATATTTATATTAATTTTGGATATAGCCACCTTAGTTGAAAGATAAAGATAATTTATGTCTTGCTACTTTCAATAAATTATGATGTGTAATTAACATATAATAAAACTGCGCACCTTTAATAATATATAACAAAAATGTGCAGATATATTAATCTATAATAAAACCGTGCAGCTGAATTAGCGTGTAATCAAACTGTGCAGCTATATCATTATAAAACAAAACTGTGCAGCTATATCATTATAAAACAAAACTGTGCAGCTGTATTAATATATACCAAAAATGAGCAGATATATTAATCTATAATAAAACCGTGCAGCTGAATTAGCGTGTAATCAAATTAGCTGCACAGTTTTGTTTTATAATGATATAGCTGCACGTATTAATATATAATAAAACCGTGCAGCTGAATTAGCGTGCACTCAAACTGTGCAGCTATATCATTATAAAACAAAACTGTGTAGCTATATCATTATAAAACAAAACTGCGCAGCTATATCATTATAAAACAAAACTGTGCAGCTATATCATTATAAAACAAAACTGCGCAGCTATATCATTATAAAACAAAACTGTGCAGCTATATCATTATAAAACAAAACTGTGCAGCTATAATAATAT
>NW_013666149.1:520360-522493 GCF_000517525.1 Limulus polyphemus
ATGGATCTGAAAATTTTTAACTTATTCGTGTAATAGATGCTTATATTAGGGGGTATTTCCAATTGGCATTTTTAAAACATTAACTCGAAGAAACAAATGTCTTTCTTATGGTTGTTACTTAACAAAACATGATATATATGCATATTATCTATATATCGTCTCATGTAACTAAATATATCAAAACTAGCTTTTATAAGCTTATGCATTTGTCCATAAATAGCTGATTGGTGGCATCCATAATTATTTCTTTAGTAACATGTAATTGTGTTTAGTTATAGGTCAATTTTGTTTAATTAGTTAACGAGTGGTGTTTTAGGTTTCAATAACTAATTAATGAGTAGTGTTTTAGGTTTCAATAACTAATTAACGAGTAGTGTTTTAGGTTTCAATAACTAATTAACGAGTGGCGTTTTAGGTTTCAATAACTAACTAACAAGTGTTTTTATGTTTCATTAACTACTTAACGAGTCTTGTTTTTAGGTTTCATTAACTAGTTAACGAGTCTTGTTTTTAGGTTTCATTAACTAATTAACGAGTATTTTTTTTAGGTTTCATAACGTTTCTACTAACTAGCTTTATAGAAGTTTCGGCCCTCCACTGGCACAGTGGTATTTCTATGGATTTATACTGCTAGAAAAAAAGGTTTCGATATTCGTGGTGGTGGGAAGAGCACATGATAGCCCTTTGTGTAGCTTTATGCTTAATAACAACAACATTATAGAAGTTTGAACATAAACTTAGTAGAAAACAAAAGTTAATGATTGTTTCCTCTTTCGGAAACCCGATAAAATATTTTTTCACCTAACGGATATAAATAAAATAACATTTTAAAATACGTATATATAACAGTTCTTTATAACCTGTATCTTTTATACGTAAGAAGTAAAACTTGCATCAAATGTAACAAAATGTAAATGACTCGTATTTCTACAATGATAAATCTTTAGACAGATAGATAAATAGAGAAGTACAATATGGAACTTTTACGAAACAATAAAAATAAACATATATAACACTGGTTCCTAGAATCACGTTCATTATTGATTATTGAAATATAAATACTAATAGCATCATTCAGTATCTCATTCCTTGCAAGTTGACATTGCTATGGTTAAGAACTAAATCTTTCCTTACTCATTCGTGAATGCATAGCTCGATTTTGGGTTTTGACTGCGCTATAAATGTAAAGATCAAATCATACTATTTAATCATCAAAGGTTAGCGGTGAATGCTGTTCACTAGCTGCCTTCCTTCTAGTCTAGCAATTAATATTAGGAACAGGTTTGTAGCTTTACAAACTTTACTCATTTATTTAGTTGATTTGTTTGTTTAATCTTGTATTCTACGATCTAGGTCGGATAGCGAAATCCAAATAAACTGGTTATCGAGAGATGAGAAGTGGGGATAACGTAAGATTTCAAAATTAGATCTGTAACTTAAATGATTATTAATTTTTCATATAACCTTCAACAAAACCTCACGCTAATTCTTTAATACAAATGAAGCGAATCTTTTTTAACTTTCTTTAGAGGTAACTGGACATTTCCCTGAAGAAATGATTTAAGACTTCTGTTTTCTTCATCCTAGTAGAAAGAAGACATTATACTAGCGCTGTTCTATACAATTAACTCACATCTATTGTTTTATTTATGGGTGCCTTGCTCAGTTTTCAGATATAACGTAAGGGTGCCTTGCTCAGTTTTAAAATATAACGTAAGAGGCATGTGGCTAGCAATCGAGATGAAAAAACATTGTTAAACAGAACAGGAATGACATTTTAAAGACAAAGTAAAGTTTACTGCCAGCGCTAATAGTGTTTCTCGGAGTGGAAAACGAAAACAGATGGGAAAAGAGTGAAAGTAGCGTGGATAATGACAGCGTGTAGAAAGTAATGCAAGTGAACACGTGATAGAAAAGTTCGTAATAAAACCTTCGTTTGACTCTAAACACATTTTATCTTTGTATTTGATAAATTAAAAACAAAAGTGAAAAGAACATCTTTATTAACCCTAGAAAATAATTTTATCAAAAGTTATATCTAAACAGGATATTATAAAATGACGGTGCTCTGTATAAATCGGGCCCGGCATGGCCAGGTGGTTAGGGCGCTCGACTCGCAATCTGCGGGTCGCG
>NW_013666149.1:522617-539555 GCF_000517525.1 Limulus polyphemus
CAAACAAACTGTATAAATCGATAATTGATTTATTATTATATTTCGTTTTCCGAAACGTTCTTAATAATTCTACCCAATTGAATTGGAAATTCCATCCGTTTCGTCATTTTTTTTTCGAACTCACTATTCTTATCCTACCTATTACCTCTTAGTGTTTATGGCTAGTAAGTTTGTGTCACGCATGGAAAGTGAAAGATGAATAACAAGTATTTAAGGCTGGTAAACTTGAGTCACATAATAAATCAAATATTACTAGCAAGTATAGCAAACTTGGGTTATATATGATAATTAAAAAATAACTGGCAAATGTTTTTGAGTGACACAGAACTGACTGTTTATGACTGGTAAAGTTTTGATAGATTTATAACTGACACATGATTGACAAGCACTTAGGAATAGTACATTAGTATTGTATAGTGTAATTGAAATATGCTCCACAAAAATCAGATAAATTTTGGAACGCCTGTTTCTTAACCCTAATAGTTAGCATGTGTGTTTTAAAAGTGTTTCTATTGTCTTTGTTAACTGCTGGTTTACGACTAAAACTGTAGAGGTATACTCAATGTTATGGCTGGTTATTTTTTCTGTTTGTCGAAGATTATCAATATGAGTTTGTTCATTGTTACATTGCAGATAGATAAATGCTAAATGCCTGCAATATTCGAGAGCTGATGGTATTTATCTTATATTTTGATAAGTGCCTATTAATATCTGCATATGATTAATAATATTTCCGTAGCATTGACAAATTTCCTAATCTATGGACCAGGCATGGCTAGGTGGTTAGGGAGGTGACTCGCAATCTGAGGGTCGCGGGTTTGAATCCCCGTCCCACCAAACATGCTCGCTCTTTCAACCTTAGGGGCGTTATATGGTGACGGTCAATACTACTATTTGTTTGTAAACGAGTAGCTCAAGAGATGGCGGTGGGTGGTGGTAACTAGCTACCTTCCCTCTAGTCTTTCACTGCTAAATTAAGGACGGTTAGCGCAGATAGCCCTCGTGTAGCTTTGTGTGAAATTCAAAACAAACCAAACCTAATCTATGCGGTAAAATTCGTTATGATTGTCATGTATCTGGAAATGTTTTATTAATAAGTGTCTGAAAAATGTGTAGCTTAGTAATAATTGTTTGCATTTGCTTAGTATGTATTTAACTACACTTTATTTTCATGCCACCATAGCCCGCTTCTGCAAACTTTGTCAGCTTTACTGCGGAGTCTTTGAAAAGTGACAGCTTTTGTTTTAACACTAATGATATAAAAACAGGCTATTAGTAATATACGTTTGGTTGTTTGTTTAGAAGTTTTGCCTTAAGTTTGTTTGTTTGTTTTAGAATAAAGTCACATTAAGTTATCTGCTGTGTCCAACCTCGGATTTTAGCGTTGTATGTTCATAAACTTAACGCTGTTAAAATTACACAATGGTTATATGCGCTAAGCCGTCCCTAACTTTGAATTGAAAGACTAAATGGAAGGCAGTTAACTAACAACACCAACCGCCAACTCTTGGGTAAATCTGATCTGATTGAATAGTACAATTTGACCATCACACTCATCACTAACCACTAAGTCCCATCCGAACAAGTAGTGTAATAATGAATACATTTTACAAAAAAATGATTATTGGCAATTCTGGACAAGTTTAACTGCACGTTTGGAGATTAATTATCATAAAAAGGTAAAGCAGTATTGGCCTGTATATTTTTTAAACAATTTTTTAAATAAAATTCTTTGTTTTTGAACTAAAAATATTTATTTTAGAAAGGTCCCCAAACCCTATAAATTTTCAATCAATTTGACAAAAAGTGAATTAAACCAACTTACTTCCACTGCTTCATTTATTTGGTTTCTGTATAAAATACACGTTGTTCAAGGACTTTAATTTTCATAAAAGGGACAAACCTTATTGATTTTAGATTTATTTTAATTTTTTTTTTCACGTCTGTTACAACTAGAATGACTTTAGTTTTCCTGGTATTGGTTCGTCGTAAGTATATGTCAAATTGTATTTTGATCACTCCATTTGGTTTTAGCTCGGCTATATCTCCATGAATTGCATAACAGGGTCATGTTTAGTATAATGTACCGTTTGAACTTAATATATGCTTGTTATTTATTGTGAATAAATCAAACTTTCCCGTAGCATTTCGAGAGAAAAATTATCCAAGATTTTGCTCTAACTTCCATTTTTGATCTTTGTACAAGTTAAAACAAAAGTAAGGAATAAAAACAAACAATAAATACCATAATAATATAAAAAACTCGGATTAGTTCGTTAATTTTCTTTAAATTATATAATAAATAAGTTTCTATAATAATTTCGAATGTGGTTGTAGCATATGAAATAACTAATAAAAAAAACTCAAAACTCCAACACATCGACTTGCATAAAAATTGCCTTGTTAGAGATAGGTAATCTTTCATGTAGATATACTTGGCTTGTCTCCCTGAACTTGAGGTGGTGTAGGTGGAAGAAACAATGAGGAGTAACAAGATCTTGTTGCCTAGAAACCCTCTCAATCACAATGGAGAAACTGTCACATTTGCGCCTCATTAGGCTCCAGGAGGAGAGTAGTTCGAATGTGGTGACGCCTAGTCATTAAGCTTCCACGCACCAAAGTTTATATTAGCAAGTAGGAAGATATTTGGATGTGCCCTATGGAGTACAGTATTTACGATGTATTTCCAATTCTAATTTTCACTACAAAGCAAGGACAGATGTTATACAGCACTGTAAACGTGTCGGGGCAATAATAATAACAACATTAATTAGTTGGGTAGAAACTTCGCCTCAAAAAAGTTATAATTACATTCAGGGCAGAATTAGTGTCCTAATATTAAGGGTTTAATGGTCTCCTTCCCGTTCGACAAAACTAACTCGAATAGAATGTTTTATTATACGTTTACAACGTGAAGTAAACATTACCGATCGTGGTACACATTGAGAATAGCATTAATGCCCATTTATTGTTCAGTTATTAATCTGTCTTTAGAATACTTAATCTAAAGCAACTAATGTTTCTTACTTCGATCATATAAAGAAGAAGAAAGTAAATTATTAGACATCACTAGTGTAATAATGCTAAAGATGATGACAAAGTACCCCAGTTAAAGAAATAATTGTTTTATGTTTTATTTAATGTTTAATAATTTTAGTAAACTTGTTTTCAAAGTTGGGTGTAAAATATGTCATCTTATTACACTTGAAGTGAAAAATTCAAACTACATTATTTTGCTTAGTGTTGTAGTTGAAGTATCTGATATAAGATGCAAGTTTTTGGTGCCTTAAATTGTTGTTTACGTAATACCAAAATGCCAACAAACATTATATCATTCTCTCAAACAAAAATGACACCTTGTAGATACATTTACTGTTTAAAAGAAAAAGATTAAATGATACTTTACATAAAACCTAATTTACACCTAATTTAAAATGGTCTGTTTTCTAAATAGGCTAAATTTATTTCCGTCACATACAGAAAGTTAATTACACTTTCTAAGATTTATGTTCCAAGGCTTGCGCTGACCTAGGAATTACTCCGTGCATCGTAGATTGTGTTCAGTATGAAGGCCACGATTATTATCTTATTAACGGTACCAAGAGAAGTGCCTAGTTGGATGATCCTCTTAACTATAACCTGTACTTTAAAGATGAAGATATTGCTCGGGGCTGGTTTTGTAGCCTTTGGGGTCTTAAATTCTATCTTATGTAAAGGTGTTTGAAAGATGCTTTCTTTGAAATGATATAATCTTTGACAGTAGATCTTTAACACTTTCGATAAGATATCAAAGGAAAAAAGTATTTCAGAGAAAGATATGCTAATGTTGTCTTATTTCTTTTATGTAGCCCTCCACAAGCTAGCTAATGTCTTAGGTATTTATATGTATTTTGTATTTATGAGAAAGGTACTAAGACCATTTGCCACCATCCATAACTTTGAGGTACTCAGCACAGGGAAGCGGCCATTCAGCACCCCCCCCCTCCCTAACATTTACCATCCAAACCAAGGAATTGACTGTCACTCGTATAAAGAACCACATCTTTAAGTGCGAGTAATATTCTGTGAGCTCTATCAAAGGGCCAAATGATGTCCCCAAATGTCTTAGGTCTACGGCTCACTAACACACGTTTAGGTTGACCAAAGTACACAGAAGCTACAGTGGGGAAATTGACAGGCATACTTTGAATGGAATTGTTGTTTGATCTCAGTTTTTTATCGGCGATATTTCTGATTTTGAGCTAATGATTTGGAGGTGTGGCTAGAAGTTTGTGAGTTTTTAGCTTGTGAGTCTTAGTAGGCATTAGACGACTGTTTATTTATCTTGTTCATAGTAAGGGACATGTGGCCAGCTTCACCACAATTTCTTTTAGGGCTGAAAGTTCTCCTTTGCAACAATATCTTTCATTTTATAAATTGTTTTAAGGTGTGGTTTCGGAGTCTATTGTTGTGTTAAACGCTCTGTAATGCGAGTTTTTTCTCCTTTTCGATTGAGAATATAGAAAAGTCCCTTCTTCTAAATGTTAACTCATTTAACTCTACATCTTCAACACCCTCACTATATGAATATTCGTCCCCAGAAAGAGCTGTGACATAAGTATCCATCCATCCGTGACGGCCTTGAACTACCCATGAACCAAATATACATGTATTAAGCATGTTTCCCGTGGCGCCATGTCCTATATATATGGCGACACGTCATTGCAGTAGTATATACAAATATTTCTTATAAAGAACAATCTGTAGTGATAAATCGTTCCCTGAATATACAAAATTGTAAAAAAATAATCGAATCAGTTCTATAGTCTTGGTCAAAATGTTTGTATATTTTGTAACAAATAAGATTATTATTATTATTAAGATGGATTACAAATACACTCAGGGTGAACACTTTTTGAACACCTCGATTACATTTGGCTTTGGGCTCTCTTTAAACTTAAGGTCAAATGGATTAAACTTGAAATACATGTCAAGGTATAACATAGTATAGCACTCAACGCTGTAAAACTGAGAAATAATGTTATATTAAACATCTACTTATGTAATTTGTATAATGCGACAGGTTCTATGGACATCATTAACGATTTATTAGAAGAGAAAAACAATTTTATCAGACACCTGTAGAAAGATGTGTAATTCAGCATTTCACCTATCACAAGAAAACCTTACCAAAACGTATAAAATCAAATACGTATATAATATCAAATTATTATAAATAGTGTCTGTAACCTTATAACAGTTCATATTCAACATTTAGTTCTTGGCTGGTCCTCCTCGTACTCTAATAACCTCCGTAAGGCGACGTGGCATTCTGTTGATGAGGTTATTGATGTAATTCACCGTGATTTCATTCCAGCTTGTCATTAGAAGGCGCTGCAACTCAGCTAAATGGCTGATTTAGGGTCATGGTTAGCAATTTTCTGGCTCAGTTCTGCCCAATAGTTCTTAATAAAATTAGCATCTGGAATCTCTTCTGGCCATGGCAATCTTGTAACGTCCTTTTTGGTCGAGATAATCCTGTATAATACGCCCACTGTGGGCAATAGCACTGTCATCCTGGAATACAAAGTTATTGCCAGACCTTTTATACAAAACAGATGTGTATGTGTGTTTTGACGAACAAATACTCCAAACAACTTATACAGACCAGAATAACAAATCGTTCATGTTTGTCCAATCATACACTACCTGTTACTACTCAGGTATTTTCTCAATAACTATTCCATGTATGCAGACAATAACATCAATATATAATAGTATTCAAATATTTTGGCCAAGACTGTATAAGTAGCATGATTAGCGGTATTGAGATTTATTTTTGTATTTAAAGAAATACATGCGATATAATTCTAAATTGTTTGTTTAGTTGATTATTTGTCTGTTTCATTTTAGTGCAAAGCTACACAATGGGTTATCTGCGTTGTTTTCCCCACGGGGAATCAAACCATGGATTTTAGTGTTGTAAGTCTGTAAACTTACTGCTGATCCACTAGGGGATAGCTCTGGAAAGTTTTCCAGTATACTAAAGAGACATACACTTTGGTAACATATTTTTTGTTGGTTTTTCGCAAATTGCATGGATTAGCTCTACTCGGATTGCTTGCAGCTAACGTTAACATTAAAAAAACGAAATAATATGTTTGCCGTTTTTAATCCTAGCTTCTAAATTCTGCCTTGAAGAGTAACATTTTCATTAGTTTTGCAAATTCCATAATTATCATGTTGACTGACTCTTCTGAATTTCGTTCACTTGTTATAAACTTTTCTATCAAAAATGTATTTTTACTCATATGTAAGATTACATTAACATAATACACATAACTTTAGCATTTATCTTAAAGTTATTAAATGTTATTTCTCTGAACAAATGAGGTTTCCTTACATTTATACAAAAAAGAACAATTCCATCAGGTAGCTGATAATATCTTCAGTTAAGTCGATTTCACATGTTCAAAGGTTTCTCTGACATTTTCTTAAAAATTGGTGAAGTTTCACACATCTAATTATTTTTATGATTGTCATCGCAAGGTTTTATCGAACTGCGTACGTGACAAAACTTCTGAAGTTCGAAGTAATTTTCTGGAGAGGAGTTTGGAGTATTCACATCAATGTTCCTTTCCTCCAGCTTACTCTTAACGTTGTTCTTTCACCCACATAAAGTTACAGATACTACTTGTTCCTCAGTGACAAACATTTAATACCGTTAATAAAGAGAAGTTTTAGAAGAAGTACTAAGTTGTGTTCTTTACAAAACAGAACCGTTGCCGGAAACAGCAGGATCGTGAGTTTTTTTGTATAGCACACATGTGTTAAGGTAATGTTTCATTTCCGATCCCCATAAAGTCGGTAAAATGGACAGGAATTCTCTTCTAGCCCATTGAAAACAATGTAAAATCTAAAAGGTCAGGCGGCTGTTTAAGTCTATACATGTTTATATTATATGAAAAAAAAAAAGAATGTGGAAATAATATATGTAAAGAAAAATTCTGTAAAAAGGAAATAAAGCTATTTGATGAACATACAGATTTTTTCTATAAATCGGAATAGTCTACCTTCATTGGTTAAATTTCACTAGAGACATAGCAACAAGAATCTCCAAGGTTTACATACTTGTAAACGAACGACCCAAGGCCTATGAGATTTGAGAAAACGCTAATGATGGAACAAAGCTTGGTGTTGTCATCGTTATGCCCATACCTCGAATCTTTCTATATTAGTAACTTATTGTTCTCCACGTTAGGAGCTGGACCATACTTATTGTTCAAAAGCTTAAAACCATTGAATGAGTAATTAATCAGTAACCTCGGAAGAATGAGAGTTCTCAAAAGCACTTTCATTCTAATTCATCTAAGGAAAAAAGGCATACACGATTAACAAGAAGAAGAAAAAAACCCTAAATTGAAATTATTTATGAGATTCGAGAGCACGTCATTGTGTATTCAACCACTCATGCTTCTAATGTTGTTCATTAGATCAGCGTTTTCACAAGATAATGAAATAATTGCAAGAGTAACCAAAGGGATGGCAAGAACTCGACAAGCGTGAAAGGAATATAATTATGTTTTAATATTGAATAAATGATGCCAGAGCCTCGGTAAAAGTGACATGTGTTATTATAAAATTGTTAAGCCAGAGAAATTCCTATGGGATTATTAAACCACATCTTCCAAGAAGAATGCTTAATATATATATGATATGCTATCCTCTAAGCATTAGACCTGACCTATCCCTCTCATTTCATCATTTTTATTGAAGCGAAAATTTAAAGAACAGACAATTTGAACGCTTTTCTTTGTATCATAGATAATCAATTATAATTTCAACATATTATTTTGTCAAAAAAGAGCTTGTGAAAAAGACATATAAAATATGTTTTCTATGTCACAGCATTATACTTCCAAAATGTTTCCCTGACAGCGGTCGCTATCTAGCTCCAAGCTAGATTTTAATAAAATACATTAAACTAGAGCTTTTATCTTGTCAGAATATCACAAAATACACTAAAACTAGGGCTTGTATTCTGTTAGATTATCACAAAATACACTAAAACTAGAGCTTTTATCTTGTCAGAATATCACAAAATACACTAAAACTAGGGCTTGTATTCTGTTAGATTATCACAAAATACACTAAAACTAATACATGTATCTTGTTAGATTTTAATAAAATACACTAAAACTAGAGCTTTTATCTTGTCAGTTTGTTTGTTTGTTTGTTTTTTGAATTTCGCGCAAAGCTACACAAGGGCTATCTGCGCTAGCCGTCCCTAATTTAGCAGTGTAAGACTAGAGGGAAGGCAGCTAGTCATCACCACCCACCACTCTTGGGCTACTCTTTTACCAACGAATAGTGGGATTATAACGCCCCCACGGCTGAAAGAGCGAGCATGTTTGGTGTGACGGGGATTCGAACCCGCGATCCTCAGATTGCGAGTCGAGCGTCACATTATAACGCCCCCACGGCTGAAAAGTATCTTGTAGGAGAAACGTGTGGTTGAATGCCCTACTTATCGTATTTCTGTTGCTATAGTGATTTTACTTGGTCCAAAATTTTATTAACAGAAAGCATTGTCTCCAAAAATATTTAGCTCGTAATTATGCAACCCATACACATGAAAAATCTTCTCACAGTATAAATATTATATCTTTTCACTCTCCCTCCAACATAGACTGTGATCGAAGTTCAATGTCTGACAGAATACTATCCTTTGGGATCTGTGACTGGATTTACGTTAAAATTGGCATAGACATTAAACATTGAGGTGTGATATGTGGGTTTCAGATGCTTGTTGAGGATGAAGTTATGGGTATCGTCTTCCCCAGGGGATGAATACTTAAGACGTTTGATGCCAATATTTATTTTGGCTTTAGAAATGGGGTGAATGGTACCTTAGGCTTCGATGGACGGGTTAGGTTGTAGAGATGACAGACTGTATGTGAAGTAGATTCCCAGTCAGCTTTCGTAAAGTCGTAGAGGTAGAAAGGAATACAGTTCCTAATTATGTTGTTAAAAAATTAAATGAAATGGGGTTATGTTCCCTGCCTATATTCTCATGTACTTGAAAGTTTGAAGCGTGAGGTAAAAGAGAATAGGAAATGATCGCGAGAACTATAGGATATCTTGAAAGATGTTTACGTGGGTATAGATAGAGGTATTGTTATTTAGATTGTGTAGAGTGCTGTTTTCAATGAAAGGTTGTAAAATAATACTGTTGCGGTTACTAGTAAACTGGTTTTGAAGTCTGGTGTTTGGAGTTAATAGATCTTAGAATGATATTTCAAGGATTTGGGTTACTTACTGATTGAAGATGAATAAGCTTAGAACCTAAATGTTAATTTGCAAATATGTTTGTTTGTTTGTAATTAAGCACAAAGCTACACAATGGGCTATCTGTGCTCCCCCCAACACGGGTATCGAAATCCGGATTCTAGCGTTGTAAGTTCACAGGCATACCACTGTGCCACAGAGGGGCGTCTGGGGTCATAAAAGGTGAAATGTACAGGACGAAGAATGAAATTACTGGAATGCTAGGGATGTAGATGTTACTTAGAATATGTTCGTTAGCATTAGTTGCTGAATTCTTGGGAATGGTTATATAAGTCTTTTATACCTTTGTTACTTGGGCTTTCAGGTTTATATAAAATATTATAGTTAGGGAGTTGGAAGCGGCTGGAAGCGTTTAAAAGTGTTTTATTTATGGTTATTATACCTATCTTTAGGTTGCTTCTGAGTTCACACAACACAAACTTCTTATTATACAGACCACTTTGTACGGTTTCATGTAATACTTTCACTTGAAATGAAGCACTCTGTACTGGTGTCGTGTGATATAGTCGCTGAGAGAAACTGGATCTGGGAGGTCAAAGTATAAATGGATAGCTGCGGTCTTCATGAGCAGCAAAGATGGTGTCTACAATGAAGGCGACAAGATCCTCGATAGTAAAGAAAGATAGGAATGATGTTCGTGCTGCTAGTCTGGGTTTTGCTGCAAATTTTCTGGGCTGTTGATGATAAAGTGCTGATTACCACACCTGACACATTTGGGAATAGTGATGCACATGGTACAGTTGTGTCAAAACTTCAGGCAGTTTAAAAACTGTACGATTGATGTAGAGGTCGACTTGATGGCTTCAACTGTGTAGAGCGTGAACTAAAATCTATCTCCGAATTTATGGGAACTCCTTCTACGGTGAATGCAGGCTGTGGCTTAAGTGATTAGCCATTGGAGACTGAAAGTTTGAGGACTGGTTGTATAGAGTTATTTGACTCGTGAGAGAGATGTTTGGTGTGGCACTTGGACTTGCTCCAGCTAGGTTAGCGACTCGTAGAGATTTGTGCTAGGCAGGTTCGGATGGCTTAGTTGGGGAGATTGTTTGATAAAGCGTGTCTGAGCTGCTACCTGAATTAATCACGCGGATGCCGTTGTTGGAGTCAGAAATATTACTGTAGCAATTCTCCAATACACAATTGGTCAGGGGGCAAAGTGGTGAAGCTGTTAGCCTGGTGTCGATTCGGGTTGGAATCAGGGGTAGCCTTCGTTTACGCCTAACCGATGGTAAACTTTAGGGAGACCTTAAAAGGACTGTTGATATTACTATATGAAGAATGAAATCAGGAGAAATCTTTCTTATTCAAAAATCAAAGTAGGGATCTACTTCAATTCAATCAGTCAAATTTATTTTAATCTTTCTACCTTCAGAAACCCGTAACTGCTACGACAATGGATAGCTGGAGGGAATATATTGTTTGTTGTACTCTAGATAACTAAACTATAATTAGACTTGTGAAGCTATTCTCCTCAAATCAGGCAAGTTCACTAAGGGTTTTTCTTCGCATTTTACTCACACTAAAGGATTCTTCTAGGAAGAAAATGATTAAAAATTAAATGATTATATATCAATAATTATTGATCAAAGAAACCCTCCACATCAAGCAACACTCTCCAACTCTGAACAATTTAAATGAAGACTGCATGTTCAAAAAAAAACGAAAAAATCAGTAATACGAACATATTAAAAAATGTATTTTTTTTTCTTTTCGTTGTGTTTTCTTGCTGTAGTTTCTCCCCATGATTACTGTTTAGTGTTTTATTTGTTTAATTATCGTTATATTTAGCAACTGTACTTTGAAAATGTATAAAGACTGATGTAAATTCATTTTATTCTGCTTTAGATACTGAAGATGGAATCTGACAGAATTCCAAAACGTTTATCCATGTCCCCTTTTTGTCAATAAACAATGTTGTTTATCGTAAGTGTCGTAATCTTGTTTATAATCAAACTTCGTTTTCCCTCGAACACATCGATTCATAAAAGTTGTTTTGGTTTTAGTAATGGATTTTCCATAATTCAGCTATGCAGGTTTCAAAAATAATATTCATTTTTTTATCACATAAGGATTTTTTGCAAATTGGAAAGAAAAAACTTCCTTATATCAAATTATTATTTCGTTTACCACAATGATGAAAAATTATCAAAAAAGGGGGGGGGGAGAACAATGATGTCAAACGATTATGCATCCTCATTCATCCTGTTTTTTTATTATGTTTGAAATATACGTCTTTTAGTCTCAAATCTACATGTTGTTGACTTTCTTTTATATACTGCATGTGGAGCATCTCATTTCAATGACCAGCAGTGATAAGCCATCATGCTGATGTTCCTCCTTCCCTGATACCTCCTATCCATTTCCCTGATGTCTTGATGTAACCTTTCCCCTTTTTCTTTGCTGAAAGCACTGAGAATTTCAAGGAAATAGTTAATATGAGAGTGTAAGAATTGAACTTTCAAGCTCATATTACAACCCAACTCTCTTGAATTAATCGAGCATGTTATTAACAATATTTTCATAATTTGGGTCCTTTTTGTTTCCTAAAAATTTGTCAGTAACATCTTCATAAAGGCAATCCATGCTTCTTTTTCAGATTTCCTCATTGTCTTTTCGAACTGTTCATCGGAAGTCAATTTCCTATTTTGAGGCCTAACCACAACTTACAGCAAATATAATAATATGTTTGGGTCATTTACAGAAACTCTTTTTGCCATAGAAACAAATAAATAATACTGAAAAGAAAAAAATAATGTTAAAGTGCATGCACAAAAAAATACTCTCCAGAAATGACACATCATGCAGCCTGTTAACCATTTATATACTAGTTGTGTGTTTCTCAAGGGTTCTATAATGATCGATAAGACTCATGTCACGATTGGTCTAGAGAAATCTATAGGCAGTGGTTGTCATCATTTTAAGCATAGCAGACTGTGATCCAATTTCAATGAAAATGATTCACTTAAGTAAAAGTACATATGATGTTTTGTATAAAATCTGTAGTTGATGGAGAAAAATGGATATCATTTATGGATTCATTATACAGGAATTACTGTAGAACATGTAAAAATTTCAAGACAATAAAACTATCGCAGACATGTGTAAGTAATTTTGTTCTCATCCAGGCCATTCTGTATGTATAAATATATATCAATTTTTTTTTTAATCTTATGTATGATACTGTATATTTATGTATTATTATTATTATTCAGGGACAAACTTTTGTGCACCCACTTCTTAACTGAACATTAAGTCAATTCTAGAACACTTCATTGCTGCTCATACAGCTTTTCTTTTTCTGTATTTGCTTAGTACTTTATTGAGATGGCATAGTATTTACAGAAGGAAGTATGCCACAGGAACATGTATGATTGAAAATTCACGTTGAGCTTATTAGTTTTACAAATAATGGCATCCCTCCCTATGTATGTGCTGTTTATCAGTCAATGATAAGTCATTGTTAATTTTTAGTGCTGGGAGGTGTACAAGAAAAAGAATGGCAACAATAATTCATTGTGATAAGAAGTCATTTTCTCTTTGCATGAAATTAGACAAGATTAAATTGAATTATGACAGATCAAGCCAGCTGATACTGAACAATTGTTTGAATAGATTGTACATCAGATGTGTTGGTGCAGCAATGACAGGTGGGTTTACAGGCAAGTTTTGTCACAAGAGTTTTGAAATTTAAAAAGGCATTGTGATAAGCAGCTTGGGCACTGGGACAATTGTCACCATTTATTTCATGCCCTGTGATTAATCTAACATACATTATCTCCTTATTATACAAAGATTAATTGACTGATATCTTTATTAATGGTTTTATTTAAACTATAACCTCATTAAATAATGTCAGGAAGAACAGTATGGATATTTGTTATTTTCCACTTGATGAAATATGTGGAAGTGGGTGGTCATACAGATTTAAGTATACATTACACACACAAAAAGATGGATACAATGAGCTAGGATACTTGGATCTTTCCAGTGCAAATGAGTGACAACCATTAGATGTTATGGTTGTATTAAAGAAATTGAAATTGATTCTTTATTTGCATTTAATGTGTGGTCTTTACAATCTTGTTATCTGGAGAATAGAAAGTTCCGTAGACTATCATCAGAAGAGCTGGAAGAGGGTGAATGATTGAACTGAATGGTCAAGTTATGCACCATGCAATATTTCACCTCAAGTGGAGACTTGGAGGTGAAGTGTTCATGCATGTCTCTATGCATATATATTATGGAGTGGATCTGTTGTGTGTTTCTCCAATGACTTGACAATTGTGTGAAGGTGGATAGTCTGAGAACCACTGATTTGTTCTGGAATTGTTAACAGTGTAATATCCAATGACAGGATTATATTAGTCAAATCAAAGTATGACATCAGTTGTCACTTCCACAAACCCTCCATGTTAATCAAACCATAGTGATATTCCTGTCAAATTCAGTTTCAGGGTACTTTAAATTTAAGTCAACAAGGTCCATGTGCTTAGTGGGTGTTTAGATTTTTTTAAAATTAAATGTGCAAAATTGTGCTTGGCCAAGGGAAATGACAAAACTGGTGCCACCTTGAATGTATGGAGGAACCCAGAACAATCACATGTATGAAATAACATTTGTCCATAATAATAATGCAAAGTTTGTCAATATAAAAGTGTAAGGTATGTATACAAACAAATTTTATGTGAGAACTTTGCGTGTCTAAGCTAAAACAATCTTAGTTTCTGTAATAATGTAAGAATGTATATTACAAGTGGTTTTGCATCCTGAATAATGTATATTGTAATTCAGTTTTTAAACCAAATCTACACATACTATATATCATGTTATACATTTGTTATTTGATACCAACACTACAAAGTTGAAAAATGCAATTACCAACAAATTACAGAAAATCTATAATAGAGGAGGAGATAATTATATTTCATTATTGTAGGGGAGAATTGGAATAATTAAAAGACATATGGTATTTAGTGCTATTTAAGTGTCCCGTCTGGACAAATATATTTTGATACAGAAAATATTCTTTGTATTACAGAGAAACTATAATAGATTTGGAGGTAATTATTTTTGATTAGTGTAGAAAAGAATTGTATTAATTGAAAGACATATGATATGTGGCATTTATTCCTATTTAAGTGACCTGTGTGGGGAAATATATGGTGGTCCAGTGAGTTTTTACAATATTAACTGATTTTTTTACTTTCTTTTGCTTACCCATTATGAATTCTCAAATTCCAGTAACTTCCTATTCCTGTGATGGTGAAGTAAGAAATATGTGACCTGTGCGAACAGTGGTAGCTGTTGGCTCATTATATCTGGATGATGTTGCAGCCATTGTTCAATGAGTAGTGGTTCCCTCATGCACACTGGGTCTCTTCCTTCCATCCATTCAGCTGATGTTCTTTTTCCTCACTTCAAACATGACCAGGATGAAGACGATTTCGACTGGCCGTTTCCTCCACCAGGATTTTGCTTCAGTACAAAAATTCCGAATTTTCTCATCCTTTCTTGATATGATTTCACAGGTGTGTTCTTTACTTTCTTATGTGTCTTTCAGTTCCTCCTATTTATTACTTTATGGATCCCATTCTCATGGATTACTTTGTCTTCTCTCCTTTGCCTGATATTAGGACTCATGTAGACTTGTTTTTAGAACAATTGCATACCTTACATGCGTCATCCTTTTCACCTGCTTGACTCTTTTTGTCCTGCCTTACAACCATTTTTCTTTTCCTTTCCTTGATTTCCAGTCTTTAGAATCTCTCTTTACCTGCTTGGAGGAGAGTGGTGGTCTCCTTAATTTCTGTTTTACTTTCTAATGACAAATTTTCTGGCTTTGCCCCTTCCTTTCCACCTTTATATATTACCTCTCATCCCTTCACCTTATTTCTGAAACACTTCATCATTCTCCAGTTGAGTTTCAGTTTTGTTGTATTATATTTACCACTTTAGTCTATACAGTTATTTATGCTCTATCTCTCCATACTTGGTTCTTCTATTGTTCAGACTTGTTGGGATGCTCATTTAACTAATGTTTGCCTGCCTCACTCTTATCTCCATGAATGCTATCAGGCTTTTTTCATTGCCTGGAAGTTTTTTGGGTGCTCCTGACTATGGAAACCTGGGCCGAGGTTGTGTGGCATCAATCCTCATTGTCTTCCTTGGTTGCTTGTCTTTCTCAACTTCACCCTTCTGTCCCAGTATCTAGGCCTACTCAATCCACATTGTTCCAACTCTTTTCAGTTTTCTCAATCTTCTTCTTTCCAACTTACCACTTCTCGACATCAGGATAGTTACTCATCTCATTGGTGACTATCCTGTTCACTCTGGCCCAGTAGGTGTCTGTCAGTTTCACTTTCCCAGCCATTGTTCTCTGTTTTTGACTGACAGATAGATTCTTCAGGTTCTCACCCATGGCTTATCTCTCTTCTTACCTCAAACTGTTTAAATATCTTCAGCATCTCAGTGATACAGTCTAGTATCTCTTGGTCAAAAACACCATTGAGAGGGTACTTACTCTTATTCCAGGATATTACTCTCATCACTTTGTGGTCCCCAAGAAGCAACTGGAATCCAGTTATTGACCTGTCATATCTCAAACAGTTCCTAGTCATCCCATTGTTCCAGATGGAGGGTTTCTTTTCCCTTTGGTGGCCATTTTCATTTGTTCTGTGGATAACGAAGGTCAATGTATCAGACACTTTTTTACATATTGAAATTGCCCTATCTTCCAGAAATTGTCTTCATTTCCTCCACTGGAATTGAGCCTTCCAATTCCTTGCTCTTCCATTTGGCATCTTCAGTTGAGTCAAGGGGCAGTCATCTGTTTTAAGTTATTAATTTTACAAGGCAATATTAAAAAAAACACCTACATTTCCCCTAGTATGAGAAATGTGACATTTTTTCTCTAGGCATCCTTTTTTCTCTAATTTGTTTACCCACCCCTCCAAGAGTTATGAAATTTAATGTAAATTACTCATGATAATATTGTCAGCACTCAGGTAAAGCATAATTTTCATAGCCTTCAATTTTGTTTGTTTACAGAATCACAAATAGAAAATCAGACCCCTCTTGCCACACCCACTAGTTGCATTCCTTCTTTCAGGATTTGTTAATAGTTCTCTCTTGTATTTAATACTATACTATTTTTAACCAATAGAAAGCCAAAGTTTTTGTTTATCAAATGACATATTATATTATGTTGTTTTCTGTACAGAAATATGGTTGTTTGGTGTTTTATGGCACAAAGCAGCAAGGCTATCTGCGCCAAACAACCGGACAGAAATATGTTAATTTCTCTTTCAGTACAAGCTTCATTCGCACGGGAAAGATAAAGGCAAGCTTGGTTGAATTTGTAACAGTTCTTATCCCATAGTTAGAAAGCCAGAAAAATTGTGATAGTTATGGGACATTGTCTGCTTTTTGCATGTTATTGTCATATTTTTTTGTGCATTATTTATTTAAATAAAAATTATTTAGTGCACTACTGCCATTAGTATAACAAAGTAAGCTTAAGTGTCATCAATAGTTGACAGCAAAAAAAGACCCAGGTAAGTATTTTATTTCTTGTTTTTCATGTGTATTTTTATTATTATTATAAAAGTAACT
>NW_013666149.1:540308-557910 GCF_000517525.1 Limulus polyphemus
TTATCCACTTGTATAAGAGCTGACAATCACAATGTGTGTTCGGGCTATGGTGTACTAGATAGTCGATCATAGCATACTGATTAACTGTCAATTGGGGTATCAAAACAAACAATATAAGTAACCTAAAAAGTATTTTTCCTATATCCTTGTCTGATGTCTTGAACAGTCATTGAGAATATAGTTACTATGAATTAACTCAAAATGTGGGTTAAACAGAACAGGATAGCTATAGTTACTATGTAAATTTTCTACTGAAGAACACAATATCTAGCGTCTATACATATTCTCTATTGGTGGGTTAAATGTAGCTGCTATATATATATATATATCTTTTGTTGTGTAACGAAAATATAGAATTTATAATTATTATGCATATTCTATAATTAAGTGCACGGAGCATCACGTAAAATTACTATAACCTATTTTTGTATTGGTGTGTAGAACAGAGCATGGTTACAATAGTCACTCCGTATATTATGTTTTGGTATGGAGAACAGAACATGTTATTAATAATCACTCCGTATATTATGTTTTGGTATGGAGAACAGAACATATTATTAATAATCACTATGTATATTATGTTTTGGTATGGTGAACAGAACATGTTATTAATAATCACTCCGTATATTATGTTTTGGTATGGAGAACAGAACATATTATTAATAATCACTATGTATATTATGTTTTGGTATGGAGAACAGAACATAATATCAATAATTACAACATATATTATGTTTTGGTATGGAGAACAGAACATAATATCAATAATTACAACATATATTATGTTTTGGTATGGAGAACAGAACATGTTATTAATAATCACTACGTATATATTTTTTGCTTCTTGAAATGTAAGACGGTCCATAATATGTATGTTTATTCTGCTATGTTGTGTAGAATATAACATGATATCTATACTTACTACTTAAATTCTGTAATAGTTTATAGAAAAGGACATAATATCTATAGTTAATATGTATATTTTATGTTGGTATGTAGGGCGGTACATTATATTTAAAGTTATTGTGCACGTTAACTGTGTGTTAAGCAGAGTCTAATGTATAGGTAGTTCCTTCGTATATCTTCTATTCGTGTGAAAAAGAGAAAGTTATATATATTATTATTATTATATGAGGTATTGGAAATATTGAAGGAAACGGTACATAAATTAAGTAGAAAATGTAAATATTATGAAATTGCTCCCTCCTGTGTTGTATTAACGTCAACTGCGCCAAACTACAGTCACATGTCTATAGTTTATACTGTGGTTTGCTGCTGTTCAATCAAACAGACAGTGCCAAACCAGCATTATGATATAAAAAGTCAGGCAGTTATACTGTTCCCAGCAGTAGTATGGTGAATACAATCATGGTTTCCAGGGTAGAAATTTCACATGACAAATGTGTATAAATCAAGGGTTTGGCTGGTGAAGGTTACTCCGTGCTATAGATTGAGACGATATTTCATGTTTCGGTTGAATCTGTATGGAAACTTTTAATAATGCACGTGAATTTAATACCATTAATAATATAAGTGGTCGAGGTAGGAAGGCCAAACTCTTTAAACATGTGTTACGTAATTCAGGATATGGTCCACATCTGACACACGACAATCTGTTAGAGATATTGCTAGTGACATAAAGAGTGTGTGAATGTACAGAACAATGTGATATACATTACCATAAAGAGACTTCAATGTATTTAGCTGCTCAAATGGGAGAGAAGCCAAAACCAAAAGACTGAAATCGCCATTATACTTCAAATAATGTGATAATGAAAGCCAGAAGAGGGTGCTCTTTACAGATGAATCCAACCTTAAATGCCCTCAGTGGCTGAGCAGTAAGTCTGCATACTTGTAACGCTAAAAACCGGTTTTCGATACTCGTGGTGGGAACAACACAGATAGCCCATTGTCCATTGTGTAGTTTTGTACTTAACTACAAAAAAAAACTTAAATTGTTTGTTAACTGCTAATAATAGTTTGTTCAAAGTCAGAGAGAAGAACATTACCATGGTCAATATACAACATGTACAGTGAAACATTCTGGAAATACAATACAGGCGTCGTATGCATCTCAGCCAGTGGTATTAAAGATTAACACAAAATTGATGGCACCCTGACTGCTGACAGATACATGCGAATTCTTATTCATCGTATCATTCCCTCAGGAACAGGATCTGTTAGGCAAGAATCCAATTTCAAGCAAGACAATGAGCCCAAGCATACAGAAAATGTTGTGAAACGGTACTTGAAGTAAAACAAAGTACGGTGAAGATGTATGATTTTATATGGAAACTGAGAAGGTCAGATGGCAAACAAACAGCTTGTACGAATTGTATGGAGTAATAAAAGACATTGGGAACAACATTTAACAAGCACACATAAATAAGTATATTTTTGTATGCTCCGTTTAAAGCAAATACAAAGTACCAGTCATTATACAACTTATTGACTTTGCATTTCTATTTTCTGTAATAAAGTAATGTACAAGTGATAAAGTTATCATTTATTTACAATTACTCATTGTTTGTGACTACTGAGTGTGTAACACCTATGCATTTCCGTACGCATTTCCAGTACTGTATGTTCTCTACTGGTAAGCAAATTGAAGAACCATATCTATAGCCACCATGTATCTTCTCTACTGGTGTTTAGAATGGTAACTAATATCTATAGCCACAATATGTTTTCTATACTGGTGTTTATGATGGTAAATAACACCTATAGCCACTATGTAACTTCTATTGGTATTTAGGGTGGTAAATCATATCTATATTCACTATGTATCTTCTCTACTAGTGTTTAGGATGGTAAATGACATCTATATCCACTATGTAACTTCTCTACTGGTGTTTAGAATGGTGAATGATACTTATAGCCACTATGTATCTTCTGTACTGGTATTTAGGATGGTAAATGACATCTATAGCCACTACATATATTCTCTATTTATGTTTAGGGTGTTAAATGGCATATATAGCCACTGTATATCTTCTCTACCGGTGTTTAGGACAGTAAATAACATCTATAGCCACTATATATCTTCTGTACTGGTATTTAGCATAGTAAATGACATATATAGCAACTATATATCTATTTGTGTTTAGGGTGTTAAATGGCATATATAGCCACTGTGTATTTTCTCTACTGGTGTTTAGGACGGTTAATGACATCTATAGCCACTATGTATCTTCTGTACTGGTGTTTAGGACGGTTAATGACATTTATAGACACTATGTATCTTCTCTCCTGCTGTTTAGGATGGTAACTAAGATCTATAACCACTATGTAACTTCTGTACTGGTATTTAGGATAGTAAATGACATATATAGCAACTATATATCTATTTGTGTTTAGGGTGTTAAATGGCATATATAGCCACTGTGTATTTTCTCTACTGGTGTTTAGGATGGTAAATGATATCTATAGCCATTATGCATCTTCTCTACTGCTGTTTAGGATGGTAAACGACATATATAGCCAATATGTATATTCTGTACTGGTGTTTAGGACGGTTAATGACATCTATAGACACTATGTATCTTCTCTCCTGCTGTTTAGGATGGTAACTAAGATCCATAACCACTATGTAACTTCTGTACTGGTATTTAGAACAGTAAATAACATCTATAGCCACTATGTACCTTCTCTACTGGTATTTAGGATGTTAAATAATACTTATAACCATTATATATCTTCTCTACTGGTGTTTAGGATGGTAAATGATACTTATAACCATTATATATCTTCTCTACTGGTATTTAGTATGTTAAATGATACTTATAACCATTATATATCTTCTCTACTGGTGTTTAGGATGGTAAATGATATCTACATTTACAATGAATAACCTGTGTTGATTCGTAACGACAATGTGTAATCTGTACTGACCTTCTTGGGTTGTCTGGGAACCATATCGTCATTAATTTGTTTGTTCTACTGTATTGAGCTCGGAAATGTTTATTAATATATTTCCCCATTTCTTTAATACACCGTTACCCATGTTATTGCACCAAATGAATTCTTTTGATCTGGTTGACATTATGTGAGAAACATCTGTCAATGTTTGATTATTTTTGAGGGTGTTGAGACGTATTTTCACATTTATTGAGCACCATATTATGTCTTGTTTAGTACCTGAGATATAAGAAATATTGTGTATCAGAAACGATCAATACTGTCTATATTTAGTGTTCCGTGATAAGTGATGTAATGTGATATGAGTAGAGATCGATACATTGTTATTAATCCATTCAAATAACGTACACCAGACTCTCAAAAAGTAGATTCATCGTAGAACTATGTAAAGGTTCTGAATACTGAGGAATATCTTAATATAATGTATAGCTAAAGCGATCCTAGACATACAGAGGTAAAATAATATAGTAGCTCTCAAAAATCAATCCGAAAGAAAACACGAGTTCTAAAAACCGAGTTTTATTCAGAGTGAATACAACATAAGTTATTATTTGAAATACGTCACTGATAAAGGAATGAAAAACTATCAGTTGGAATAAGAAAAACACATTGGTAAATGACTTTTTAAAATTATATATATTTTAGCAAGTAATAACTTACAAACCTTCACATACCAATTTATATAAATATGGCACATTTAATTGGGTGAAATATTTTGTATACGTTTTTGTATAACTGATTTTAATTAAGAAAATATTTACGAAACGCATGGATGCATATGAAGTGTTTCAGACCAAATAAATTTCAATCAATCAATATTCATAAAACTGCTGTACACAAATTTATATAATGTATAGCTAAAGCGATCCTAGACATACAAAGTTAAAATAATATAGTAGCTCTCAAAAATCAATCAATCATGACTGTCATGGTAAATAAGTCGTCAAATAGTTTTTGAATTTTTACTAAAAGCTATACAAAGTATATCTGCTCATAGCCGTCCCTAAGTAGAAGCTAATAAACTAGACGAAACAGACAGCCAGTCTACAGCACCCCCCCACGAACAGTTGAGCTACTCGTGTATGATCAAATAGTGGAATGTAACTATTACTTGTATAGCGTATGACCTCTTAGCCCCAAACTGCGGAGCACGTTTGGACGGAAACAGGGTGCAAACCATGAATCGTCGGATTCAGAGCTCAGAAACATTAGACACTGGGCCACGTCTGACTTAAAAACTAATAGAATGCACTAACAGAACGACGATTAACAGACGAGCCAGTATTTATAGTATTTTCCACTAAGGCAGATACGCATATTTTATTAAGTGATAAGACTAAGGTTCCACATGTTTCTTCTGTCTAACATATTATACAATTACAACATGGAATAGCCTAAAAACTAAAATCAACTTGATTCAAACGAAGAAAATATTTTTATCTAGTGTATCTAAATGCCTGTGTTTTATAAATGCCTGTGTTTTAGCAACCTCATTAACTTATATTGTTAAATAAAACGTTGTTAATAACGAAAACAAATAAATACAAATATCTGAAGTAATACGCAAAGTGTTCTTAACAAAAAGACCATTGTTGTTAAAAGGACTCTAGTAATATAAACCTAAAGGAAACTTTTTCACACACATATATACATTGTGTGGCGCCACAGACAGAAGTCGTGGCACCACGGGCGGTATGCCTAGTACTTTTACATTTGGTGTATGACGAATTCCCGTCCATTTGATGTGCAGTTTTCCCATAGGAAGACTTATGGCTGGCGTATTATGCCACAGACCTTTCCGATGAAGGATCATTGTATAATAAGATTGTTAAAACGTATAGGACTAAAAGACAACGTTTCGTAAAAAGAAGTCGTCAATGTTTATTCATTTCTTCTGACACATTTAAGGAAATAAACAAGGATTTAATATTAACGAATGTCCACAAGCCAAAAGTCCGGCCACATTTCGAAATTAATAGCCGTTTTCATGAGAAGGATGGTTGAAGAAACAGGAATCACAGCAACTCCAATCAAAAATCAACCATTCGTCTGCCTTTGCTTACGTACAATGAGGGTGTGAGAAATATAGATCAAGATCATGGTCTAAGATTGACCTTGCCCTCTTTCGCAGAGGCTTTTTACAATGGAAATTTCAGTATCAAGTAATAGTATGGTAATATTACGTAATCATGGTCATCAGACTGAGCATGATGGAAGCTGGCCAGAGTCAGTTCTAAGGAAGGTAAGGGACCTGGAACATCCTTCTCATAAATTGTGATTAACTATCTTGCAATGTGGAATGATGCAATACCTTTGCAACTTCTTACTGATAAGTGCATGATTCACATTGTCATTCCAAAAAACAATACTGTTATTTTACTGCGAAGTATCCCAAACAGTTTAATAACAGTGAAACCATAAACCCTGTCTTACAGATCAAAGGTCTTTACAAGAGAATGAACAGATAACATTGAAAATGTTCATGATCTTGTCATCATCGCTGCTAACCTAGACTGGCAGATACAAAACTCTTCTCCAAGTTACCTTCCATTTTATAGTTCAGGCTGCAATGAATTTTACAATACCCTCCCTTTTCAGTGTGCAATAAGTGTTACACAGTGCTCTTCCTTCTTCATTATGTTTTCTAATCAAGACTTATGGTTTTTCATAAAATTAATAAAAACTTCATTCCAGTGCCATGGATGACAATATTTGGAAATGAGACTCATTATAACCAATAAAGAGATATAACACAGAGAACAAAAGCTATGTTGAAAATGTGACATAGATAATAAAATTTGGAAACAACGTGTGCCTCGAAAGTACTTAGCACATCATTACCCAAATCCCAAGCTATGCAGTATAAGTACATCGTAATATGGTAAAGATTCTATCGCGTGAATTAGCCAAACGATGGTAGGGAAATTATCTCTACAGGGTGCTGTCATGGTTGCTACGCCTATTTATTGAGGACTTTCTTTAAATAGCTAACTGATTCCATGTTTGGAAGTGTCACTAGATTATGTTATGTGTTAAACCCTGATAAAAACTTATGAGTTAAACAGCCTGTCAACTAAGGAAGGGGTGTAATCATATATGTTGTCGTGCCATACAATAATGCACGATATGTAATTTACAGTCTTTAATCACCCAAACATGGACTGACACTGATGTCTAGAGTATATGTGCTTAATACATATGTATATGTGCTTAATGAAACATACAATAAAGATATGGTGGTAACTATAAACACAACCTTATATTTGTGTGTTGTTAAGCACAAAGCTACACAATGGGCTATCAGTGCAGTGCCCAGCACGAGTATCAAAACCAGTTTTTAGAGTTATAACAACTTTATTTTTGTTTGTTGTTAAGCACAAAGCTACAGAATTGGTTAACTGTGCTGTGCCAAGCACGGGTATCGAAACACAGTTTTTAGAGTTATAACTGAGCTACTTTTGTTTGGTCGAATAATGGAATTTAATCTTTACTCATATAGCGCACCCACGACCCTTAAGTTTGTTTGTTTGTTTTGAATTTCGCGCAAAGCTACATTAGGGCTATCTGCGCTAGCCGTCCCTAATTTAGCAGTGAAAGAAGGCAGCTAGCTAGTTATCACCACCCACCGCCAACTCTTGGACTATTCTTTTACCAACGAATAGTGGGATTGACCGTCACATTATAACGCCCCCACGGCTGAAAGGGCAAGCATGTTTGGTGGGACGGGGATTTGAACCCCCGACGCAGATTGCGAGTCGAGCACCCTAACCACCTGACTATCCCAGGCCTCGACCCTTAAGAACGAAGTGCTTTTTTTTCGGCAACGGGGTGTGAACCATGAATTCTCAGATCTACGATCCTGACACCCTTTCCATTCAAAAAATTAAAAGTATGAACTGCTGAAACCCTAGTTGAAAACCCTCTCTGCCTCTATGCAGTTAAAAAAACAACGCAAAATAAATCAGATACGTTATAATTACATAAAAGGAGAACAAATGCTACATTATGTATCTTTTAGAGTTTCTCCGAATTATTGTATACTAGCGAAAGGACCCGGCTTCGCTCGGGTTATTAGATTGATATATTTTAAATGACTATGTCAGCGTGTGTATTCTGAGTCCATTTTAGCATAAAAGTATAAGTCATATTATATACCTTTGTTGCTAAGCAACATGATATAAAAGCCATTGTTGGAGCCCATTGTTTCAAAAACGCAGCTTGCCTCATTAAAAAGATGGTTAAGATAAGTAATACACAGGTTCACACCCTCAGGGTCTACTTAGTACAGGTGCAACATTTCAGGTTTCTAGGGTTTTTTCCTTTTGTAGTTATGACGGTCACAGACCCACAAACACACAGACACGTCCTTTTGTTATTATAAATAAACAAATATGTTTTATCAACAATGCCATTTGAAAGGTCTCGTAATTTCATTACTGTTTTCTATATTATGATTTGATCAACTGTTCCTTTTAAAAAGACACGTAAGACTAAACCATTGTGATAATGATGAATACAAATTAAAAATTCACTACATCAGGAGTAACAAATTATTATAATTATACCGTGTAATTCCATTAACAAATAGTTATATTAATGAATAACATATTATAGCCTGTGTGTAAGCGCGTGCTTAAATGTAAATATATACAAATATTAATACAATGGTTTGGGTATATATATATGTATTTATATGTTTATTATGGAGAACGTATGTGTGTAATATGCTATATGTGTGTGTGATTTAGTAATAATAATAATATATATATATATATATATATTTAGTAATAATATATATATATATATATATATATATCGACCTAATGTATTTAATTTTACCAGTCTTTCATAAATGTTACGGTGTGTTATGTCATGATGCTTTATTAAACTATAGTATGCTTTACTATGGTGTACTATTGCTTACTGTACCATACCGTATTTCGGTATCATAAGAAATCCATTTCAAATCTGAGCTGGCTGTAATTAATTAATTCATTACTCGGTGTAAGATAGAATGTTTCCTTACTGTAATATACCACGTACTGAGCCACACCTTTGTGGACTATTTCACTGTACTGTTCTGCAATAAATACTTTATACAGTTTTTAATATTTGCTACTCTATAACATGCTCATCCTTTCAGTCGTGGGGGCATTATAAAGTGACGGTCAATCCAAATATTCGTTGATTAAAACGTAGCCAAAGACTTGGTGGTGGGTGGTGTTGACTAGCTGCCTTCCCTCTAGTCTTTCACTGCTAATTTAAGTACGGCTACCTAAAGAGGAGATGGGCGCCACCAAATAAATCTGCCAGAGAATCACCAGCCTCGGGACACACAAACACGCAAGAACGAACACATGTTGACAAACATTTTTGAATAAAAAGTTGTATGAAACAAAAGCTCGTGAATAATGTAATCAAGTTATATTTAGTGAAATCGACTATTCTATGAAGTCATTAGACCAGTTTTGAAAGAGAATTCGAAATATATTCTGTTCATCCAGAGTTAACAGTCTGCAAGACTACACAGATCTAAATGAAATAAAGAATTTTACATGATACTAGATATCTTGTTAGGAAAACTACGCAATAATGTTGGATAACACATATTTACCTTTCCTTTGTGCGCACTTCGACCTCAAGCGTATTGCACGTAACTAACTGAGAAGCCGTACAGTGATGTGTTCGAATTATTTCGAAGCTTAAGCCAGCTTCTGGTTTACCGCTGTATGTCACATTCTTCCGACAGCTTATTTTCCGTTCCACTTACCATCAGGTATACAATAGTGGAGGCAGAAAAGCCTTTTTCGCACTGTTACGTATACCGTCTTGACAGCGAACCTGAAAAGATCTTATCTTAACAGCATCTCATGCTTTACGGAGAAAACAACTTCTTACTATACCATAAATCGAACTTTTATGGATGTACTTAGTTACTGACTTATGCATCATAATACAGTTATTAGAATCGGTGGGTAGAAATAACAAGTAAGCTGGATATACGATCAATTCATTATATGAACAAAGGTATCGAATTCGTATGATGCTAGTTTAGCTAGCGTACGTTTCACAGCGCGACCAATGAAACTACTGCAGTTCGTATAGTTTCAAACATCCACTCAACCCATTTTTATTATCATTGCTAAAGCTTCTTGAAAGCAGCGACTTCGATACTGTTGTAACGTTGGTCGTTAGTTATTTTAACTTCAAAAATGTTTCGTTGACTAAAATCTATATCCTAATCAGCCGACAATTGCTATTAAAGTAAAAAGAAATATCACTAAGAAATAATATAATCTAAAACTAAAGGTTCGAATTGAATAAATAAAAATTGAATTAAAACCAGTTTGGTGTTACAACAAACAAATATCAAATATTTCTACACCCAGAAAAAAATATTGAAGAAGCAACTGTATTCCATATTAGCTTTCACGTGATAAAATGACGTCAGATCTTCCTTAAACGTTGTCTGAAATAAAATAAAAGCTGGTGACTGAGTTAGTTTATAACTAAACGGCGTTACGAATCTTTATACATTATTTAATTTCGGTGTTATTTATTTATGTACGTAAAACGTTTTGGAAATATTCTATAATATATAAAAAGAAATATTTTATTGTATGTATATCTTATAATTAATTTAAAAAGGTTCGTGACGTATGGATATCATTTGGCTGTCTGTGGCAGCTGCCAGCTCTTGTAAATTCTACACTGCAGTGCATTTTTGAATAAAATTTAACCTTTCAGTAAGGGCGACTCATTACGAGAGGGTTTTTTTTTATCACAATACTCTTAGTATTCTGATGAATGTATATATAATTGAAACGAAAACACAACAATTTTTTCCGAAAGTGTGATCCTATAAAAACATATTATTGTTCTTAGGTTTAAACGAGATGTCGATTTGGTGGCATATATTTGTTTTTATTATAGTTAAGTACAAAGCTACACAATAGGATCTCTGTGGTCTGCCCATCTCGGGTATCGAAACCCGGTTTCTAGCGGAAATGACGTTGTGTCACTGGTGGACGAGGTGGCTTTTAATAACACAGTGATTACTAAGTGATCAAACTTGGCACTGAATCTGGTGTTTGATTTAACCGTATAAACAAAAATATGAAATAATATTGGTGAACATTAAAATGGATCGCGTTTTAGTTTTTTACTTATTCGTCAAAATGAGGAATGTCCACACATAGCCACCATCCAAACACGAACGGAATTGTATTGTTCCTTTGTTGAAAATGTCAATACTTTAAACATGAGTTTCTGTAGTTCATGTTTTATGGTGCACCGTCATATATAAAGTACTGGTTTAATAATCAACATTTGTATACACGTGTGCAGGCTAGCTCAGCTCTTGAAGTACAATGGGCCGTATATTTAATACGGACGATGCAGCACAAGGCTCTGATGTGGACAGATGTATCAACTCTCACTGAATAACTTGTAAAAATATGCATACTAACGACTAGGTTTTTAAACACACGTAATAGCAGCTTTTTTATTTAAAGGCAAACTATTTTATGGAATTTGCTGAAATTGATATTATCCATTTGAAACATTATTTAACTGTTTAGATGAATGTGTTTTTTCCACTCATTCTGTACAACCTTAGAAAAATTTCCTCATAACGTTGTTTCAACAAGTATGTTTCTTATTAACAGCCCCACCCCCACAGTGGCACAGCGTTATGTCTGCGGACATACAACGCTAGAAACCGGGTTTCGATACCCGTGGTGGGCAGAGCATAGATAACCCATTGTGTACTTTTGTGCTTAACTTCAAACAAACAAATTTATTGAGAGAATAAGAAATTCATTTTTCTTGATTTTACAAACTACAGAACGTTTCGTCTTATACTGCTAAGTAAACTCAAAAACTGACAAATTCCTTTAATTATTACTTACAATAGTTAAATTGTTCTCTTAATTTAACTTACTGATTTTTGAACAGCATTGTTGATTTTACAAACTACAGAACGTTTCGTCTTATACTGCTAAGTAAACTCAAAAACTGACAAAGTCCTTTAATTATTTCTTACAATATTTAATTTTTTTCTTAATTTAACTTACTAATTTTTGAACAGCATTGTTGGATGGTTAATCAGCCATTGGTTTTTCCACTTGAAAACTACCTAATAACGCATATATCACAACGCGTGTAAGGAGATATTATATTGAAATTTATATTTTTTGGGGGATATGAATTACTCATTAGTAGGTGATGTTGGAAAAAATAAAATATAAACCTATCGGAGAAGAAACTCTGCTCAGCAAAAAGTTGCTGTCTGCATGATTGTTTATTGCCTATAATATTTATTTATCTTAAATGACATGAATGTAAAAATGTTGTCCCGCACGTTGAAAAATTTATTGTGTTATTAATTTATTTATTCTGTATTTCGTATATGTTCAAGAATGTTTCTTCCATGAACGGAATAACGTTTCTCAGATATTCTATCATTATCCAAAATTAATAAATCTTAGGAAGCAAGATATTGAATGAAGGAATTACGAGTATATTTATCATAATAAAATATTTGTAATGAACGGGTTATAAGTTATAATTCATTCATATCAGTCATGTGGCGCCATCTCTTGATATGTAAAAAAAAATATATTGGAGTAGGAAGAATGCATGTACTCAATGATTGAAAACCTAAATAAATATATGAATAATGCATACTAGATATAAGTATTTGATATAATTTATTATTCAATACCACAGTTTAATAAAAGTGAATAGTTTGAAATAGTAAGATGATATTAAATTAGCCGATCAAGAAAAAAAAGGTGTTGTTGACATGTTATTGAACACTTTTCTTGCTGAAAAGTTTTGTCCTGCCAGTTATAGCAAGCTACCCTCAAAACATATAAATTGTTAACCTCTAGGGTAAATCTACACAGTAAGCTATCTGTTGCTCCGGAATTTATGGGGCTTCTCAAAGCCATTATTACGTTTAAATGTTAAATTTCCCCCAAGCGATGGGTACTTGTAACATAGTTTTTAAAATAAAAAATATGTAAAATATGACTAATCCGTATTGAAATATAGAACATGATCAGAGTTTAATTGATGTTACAGTTAATTTTGTCATTTTATTGTATACTGCAAATTTGATGCGTTATAACTTGTATTTCCAATTTGAATCTACTTAGTATATAAATCATGACAGTGTTTTGCGATATAAAATATGCACGACAATTGACATGGGCTAACCTAGGACTGAAATATTTTCTTGTCTAAGTGTCCCCCTTACTATTAGGATGTATCAACCAAGCTAATTATTGCTATAATAATACTTTTGTATATCTCAAATATATTAAGCTAAACCATTAATTAAGTAATTTGGGGGGGGGGGGCTAAGATGAAACTTGGTATGTATTTTTCTAGTGTTGTTAATTCATTTTACTGCTTATAGATGGCAGTCAAGTGGTCATTGAAAAAAATCATAAGAGAATGTTAAGAAAGTGATTTTCAAAGGTGATTGTTATAAATATGTTCGCTTACATTTTTGTTTGACTGACAATAGTTAAAAATAAGCACTTTTACAGAATGTCTTGATAACAATAATTAAAGAGCTTAACCATCTTTACTACAAAGAAAAACGCTTGTAAAATAGTATTCATTTGTACCGCCTCCTCCGGTGGCGCGGCTGGAAATGTGTTGTAGAATAACATTCACGAACAAAGGCTCTGAGAGGGAAAGTAGACTACAAGACTCTATTAAAATAACATTCAATGAGGGAGGAAGAGGTCAAACTGCACCTGACCCTACCACGTACAAGATCTAAATTCCGATGATGATCTGAGCTCAGTGAAAATCTGCACAGTAGACTACCTGGACTCTGTCCACTACGGGAAGAGGCCAGATTTTAGAATTGTAAGTCTGTAAACTCTCTGCTGGCCCATCAGGGAACTTGAGGGCTTGTAACGCTAAAACTGAGGGCTTGATATCTACGGTAAACAACGCAGATAGACCATTATGCAGTTTGAGCTTAAAATAAATGTTTTTACCACAAAAAAAGTTTGGAAAATCATAATCTCCTAAGCAAAAAGATATTAATGAGCTTTAAAGCACATTTTAACTCTTTTACCAAACTCTGCTGAAACTCTCAAAGTTAAAACGTTTTACATAAGAGAAATAGCATAATATTCAAAGCATCCCGTAAACAAACTAGATATTATCCAAGAGTTAAACATACAACGACGCAGGTTGGAGTTGTAATACAGGCTCTGGGTTTAGGAGTTGGCGAGCCGAGTTTGAATCCGTGCTATACTAGATCTTATCTCTCGCTATTTAAGCTGTGGGTGAGTTATAAGAGTGAAAGTTAATTCCTTCCTACAGTTTGATCAGCAGAATAGAAATTAAAACGTATTTCTATAAATTATCACAATACGTTCTTACCGTACAATGTCCTGTTAAGGTGATGTATGCTCTTACCGTACAATGTCCTGTTAAGGTGATGTACGCTCTTACCGTACAATATCCTGTTAAGGTGATGTATGCTCTTACCGTACAATGTCCTGTTAAGGTGATGTATGCTCTTACCGTACAATGTCCTGTTAAGGTGATGTACGCTCTTACCGTACAATGTCCTGTTATAGGTGATGTATGCTCTTACCGTACAATGTCCTGTTAAGGTGATGTACACTCTTACCGTACAATGTCCTGTTAAGGTGATGTATGCTTCACCATCCTATTTGTATGGCATCCTTGCCTATTTGAAAATTTCAATTATTATAGCAATATTTACGTATATGCTGCACAAAACAGTTACAGCGTAATTGAAATTTATAAATATTTAACTATGACAAGGCAATTAAAAACACTCTCTAGTGAAATAATTCACGAATTATGATTAAACCGCAAGGAAGACATTTAAATGTTTTATTAACCTGAAAACTATCAGGTTAATTTGAACTAGGACAGTCACAGTATGCTGTTGCGAATTGACTGTTAGTGTCTCCAAATGTCGTTATCCGATTCTGAAACCTTTTCAAAACTAATGTCACTGTTGTTCGGATAACAGGAGAAGTCAGGCCATCATCCAGAACACGAGCAGAAGACCGTTATCTGAAATGTCTGGTGCGAGACTGACAAATGGGTGTCATTTCACAACAGAAGGATAAAAACTGACTTCACAAGGCAGGCAAGTGAAGTGTACTTTTTCTGTTCGTAGCAAAATGTAAAACATTTCTCCAGTGGGCCAATGTCATTGGAGAAGTATTCTTTCTACACATAAATTCCGCTTCACCATGCAGCTAGATAATATTTGCCTTATAATAAAAACATATATTTTCCATGCCTTTTTGATATAATTTTATATATGTTTCTTAAAAAGAAGTTTGTCCAATCAATTAGATAAATCTGCTCTTTCAATGCCGGTCAGTAATTATGCAACTGAAGTTGTGTATGAAGACATCATTATTATTACTCTCATACCGCACATTGAACAAAAATACATTAATTTTTACCCCAAACATGAAGTAATATTCAATAACAGGGTTATTTCGAACAACATTAGTGAGTCGAGTGCGGCCTATTAGTTAGCACCAAAGTTCTGTAATGTGCGTCCTATTACTGCCACATACACAAAAATAATTCGTATTCTATTACTGCCACATACACAAAAATAATTCGTATTCTATTACTGCCACATACACAAAAATAATTCGCATTCTATTACTGCCACATACACAAAAATAATTCGCATTCTATTACTGCCACATACACAAATACAAATCACGTCCTATTACTGCCACATACACAAAAAATAATTCCCGTCTTATTACTGCCACATACACAAAAATAATTCGCATCCTATTACTGCCACATACACAAAAATAATTCGCGTTCTATTACTGCCACATACACAAAAATAATTCGCGTTCTATTACTGCCACATGCATACAAACATAAATCGCGTCCTATTACTGCCACATACACAAAAATAATTCGCGTCCTATTACTGCCACATACACAAAAATAATTCGCGTTCTATTACTGCCACATACACAAAAATAATTCGCATTCTATTACTGCCACATGCAAAAAATACAAATCACGTCCTATTACTGCCACATACACAAAAATAATTCCCGTCTTATTGCTGCCACATACACAAACGTATTTCGCGTTCTATTACTGCAACATACACACACATAATTCGCGTCCTATTACTGCCACATACACACACATAATTCGCGTCCTATTACTGCCACATACACACACATAATTCGCGTCCTATTACTGCCACATACACAAATACAAATCACGTCCTATTACTGCCACATACACACACATAATTCGCGTCCTATTACTGCCACATACACAAACGTATTTCGCGTTCTATTACTGCAACATACACACACATAATTCGCGTCCTATTACTGCCACATACACAGACATAAAAAAACATTCCACACTTTGGGGTAGTAAGTGCGTTATAGGAGTGAAGGTCAAGTCGTCCCATTGTTCAACCTGACAAAAAAAAAAGAGCCTCCAGGTTGGCGGTGGGTGATGTTGACTAGCTGCTTTTCTACTGGTCTACTACTCCAGAATTAAAGTCGGTTAGCATTGATAGCCCCGACTAGTTCTTTCGTGAAATGCAAACAATCAATACTAACTGTTTTGGTTATACAAGTTTTATGTCTGACGTTTGTACAACAATATCGTGTAACCAAGCGACACAATGCTTTTGAGCTAGAATGTATATTTCTTTTTATACCTCTTCTCTGTAATATTTTGCTTTACACGTGTCATCTTTTTTTTTAACTTTCATCGATACCCGTACACGTGCAAAATCTACAACAAGATTGATTAGTAACGCAGTAGATACAGATGTGGTTTAAATCGTCACAAACAAGCTCCGCCCATCAAATCATGATGGGTCTCCAGAAGCGGCATCGTGCAGATCTTTAAATTGATTATAAAATTGGCTTCTTTCTAAAATATATACGATAATAAGTAAGTAATGGAAAAAAAACGTATAAAATTTCATAGCTATATCCTTTTTTTTTATATGGATTCCCTTAATGCCACACATTATAGAAACCATGTTTTACGACTAGGAATAGTCCATAAGTGCCACACATTATAGAGTTACGAACATTCATGTTTTTACACACTGATGTTACTAGCCTAATGTGAAGTTAGGCTAATTAATGATTACTCCCTCCCTGCTATGTTACACTTCTAGACAAATTCTTTGAAGAAAAACGAAGTTGGCCGAAGGACTTTACTTTTAATCAACATCTAGGCATCCTAACGAGTGATTCATACACTACAGATACTATGATTTTAAGCATGCAACATCCGACACCAGGAAACCTTGCTGTTCTTGATGAAGTATTCCACAAGTAAAGAAAAACTTTTCGAAAAAGGAAGTTTAAATATAGGGATGATGCAAATGATAACATCATTTATATTAGAATTACGATTTTTTTTCCTACTAGTTATTAATAACACTTATAAAATCGAATACTCCGTTTGAAACTGTCACCTCAGTGAATTTGGTCAACACCGGTGTTTTGGTTTTTGAGTTATCATGTAATAAAAAAGAAGCAGAAGAAAGAATAACAAGAAATTCAAACTTTTTCCTATGATATTTACAGACATCACCAGAACTTGTGACTCAGTCATTACATAGATATTGTTATAAAAAGAAACATTATATAGT
>NW_013666149.1:558805-561424 GCF_000517525.1 Limulus polyphemus
AATTTTAATAAAATATTTAACACTTTTTGTATGATAATAACTTATTATGAAATATTTTCCTATGTATTAGAATTAGACAATATCGGTTTAGCATTGAAGAAGAATTATAGAAGATGTCATATCTATTCTACATAATATCTTAGTGGAGAGGTTTGTACCTACAATATATTATAAGAATAAAAATTTAAAAATTCATTAATATGTAATTTGATTAAATAAATAAATCTAGAGGGCACTGTGCGCGCAACATACCCTCTACGCCGATATTTCACGTGTCTAGTGTTCCGTAAGCTTTTTCTCAGCTGAAAAGTGTTCCGTGGCCAAAAAAGTTTGGGAAACGCTGCTCTAGTCTAACATTTCAAAATTACGGACGGCTAGCGCACATATCTCTTGAATAGCTTTGCGCAAAATTCCACGAACAAATAAAAAGAAAAACAATAAAGAATCATCAATAGCCGCGACACTTCAAAATTCTTTCAGGCAGGATTAGTGTAAATTTATCTATGATACTTTTTTTCCTTTTTATTAGCTATATTTTTGTGAGCCGGCAATACCAAGCGAGAAGCGTGCGTATACCCAATTCGGTTTTATTACTCATCAAAATCTCTACCTGCCTACCCTCAAATTGAAATTCTTTTAGGCAAGATTAGAGTGAATGGAGTGAATTAATGGATGAGACCTTGGGGGTGATAATATAAGTTAATCGAAAGGGTTTGACCTCCTGAATCCAAAACTGTAACGCTGGGGGGAGGGAGGCTATGAGATAAAATTTGTACTTGAAAAAAATAATCAGAGCCGTTCTATGAGCTGAAAAAAACACACTTATAGAACCTAATTTGTTTTATTTTAGATTCTGATTCATGGATTGGTATTTGAAGGGTATGACAGAGTGCAGTCACTTTCAAATGCTTAATGGAATAACCAGCTTTGTTCAAGTGTCAAGCCATAAGTTTATCTTCATCTTTAATTAAAGTGCTACGAAAGTATCCAACGAGCACACTGATGTAAATTTGGTGGCAGTTGTCACGAATTACATAGTAAATTAAATAGTTGTATGTGCAGGTGAAATGGCTGTTAACAGAATAGGCTGAGTTATGGCCTATAACAGATGTTCTGTGATTAAATGTGATCAAAAGACAAATGTTGAATCCAGTGGTTGGATTCAAATATTTTAACAACTGGTTCTCTCACTAGCAGCATGCCATATTGACCCGATAGAGACCAAAGATTATATGTAAAATATATTTATATTATATTATATGTAATATATACAATTTATATTACTTTTAATCTAGTCTACTTCATAAAAAGCGTTTACTGACACTTATTAGTATGTTTATTTAATTATTTTTTATATTTTGCTGTATATTTAAGTAACAATCATGACAGAAAATATAAGTTATAAAAGTTTGTACATCTGCTCCCCTTTATCGATAATATTTACTATGTAGTTTATTGGATTTTTAACCATAGTAGGTCCATTATTTGTTGTTATTATTATCATTACTGATATTACATATCACTGTTAATAAATTTCAACTATGATTTTGTGAATACTTTAGTTTTCTAAGGAAAAAATAAATATATTATACTTTATTTAGATGTGTTTGACTGTTTCGTTTTCATTGAATATTGTCATTTTGACAAAGAAAAATACAAAACTTTTATTGACATTCGTGATCTTTCACTTTAAAAATTTCCAGATAGCAACTTGATTGTCATCATAGTCTTTAGCTTTTTTGTTTCACTCTGTTATCATCAGCCCTATGATTTTTCCTAAGCCATGTTTTTACTGAAGGAGTGGCATCCCATGAATCTAATGGGAGACCAATGAGATTAATTGTCATCAAGTTTGATACATTCCCAACTGTCAGAAGGTTTCTTTTATCTGAATATATTATATTCATTCTTGAAAAGCCTCATTCTGCATTTGCAGAACTGACAGCAATAGTACTAACAATATGTCTAGCCTTTTGTACTGTGGAATCACAGGATTGTTGAAATTTTGTAGGACACTTTCCACATAGTCACGAAAATCGTTAATAGGGATGTCGTGGTGAAAAATTTTAATAAATTGATTCAGCTTGTCTTCTTCAGCTTTCCAGGGTACAACAACTTCCTGAATATTCCAAGTAACTGGCTCAAGCAAGTTCAGCAGTTCATGTAACTTATTGTCATTTTGTTTATTATTGTTCTTTGATGTTAAATGATCACACTCCATCAACCTTTTTTTTTCATATTTTCTATTATTACCTCAAGGAGCCTTTGACGAGGAAGGCTAACAAATCTGTGGTTTTCAGTGATCTGAATGACCTTAAAGGCATCAGATGCAACTCTATCATTTATTTCCTTTTCAAAAGTCCCCTTATTTTCTTTAAGAATTTCAAATGCTTTTATGGACCTTTTTATTAGTTTTTCAGCTCTTGGCAAAGTTACACTTCTGGCTTGGAGAGCATTAGAAAGTAAGGACATTTCTTGAAGTATGTCTATCATCAGTGCTAAATCTGAAATATTTGTTGCAAAGACGGGCAGCAATTCCTGAATGGTTTGTCCTAGTAGTGAAAATAATTATATAATGCTGGATAAGCACGCCACACAGCAAGTGCAGATCTTAAACTG
>NW_013666150.1:0-12219 GCF_000517525.1 Limulus polyphemus
ACAAACACAGAGAAGTTATGTATTACAGGTCATACACATAAACACAGAGAAGTTCTGTATTACGGATCACACACATAAACATTCCTTTTTCGGTTTTCAATTTCAATTGAATTAGTTTTTGGGTTTGATTCTTGCTTTTGTGCTAGTGTGTATTTTATATCATCCATCGTTCTCGAAGTAAAGGTATTTTGGAGTTAAACTTAAGTGATTAGAAAAAAGCAGTTTCATGGTATCATCCAACAATCTTGTAGGGACTAAGTTCACCATTTTCTATTTTTCACATAGAATGGTCAGTATTGAATACCATTTGTGTATGCTGGTACTCTCTACGAGATCCAAGAAACTGATAGAAATGGGAATTAAACGTTATTTGCAATAATCACTGTTAGTAGCTAATCTTATACTCTACTATAAGTAACTGTCTTATTACATTTTGGTGTACTGATATAACACAAGGATAGAATGTCTCCAAGCGTGCCTTTACGAGACTTTGGATGGACAATTCCATCTTTTATTATTAACCAGGTGACTTAGTGGTAAGCTTGAGGGTTTCGATACTAATGGTATGGATAGCTTTTTGAGTAGCTAGGCGCTTAAAACACAAAACAAATTACCCAAGAAATAAAATAAGTTTGTTTGTAAATTAAGTTATGGATTAAACTTACACACAAAACACGCATGTCTAATTTTTTTATATCAAAGTGGATCTATTATCTTGAAAATTTTACAGTTTGTGAATTAGCTTGGAAAATTTCTGCTCAAAATTTCACGCAAAGTTACACAAGGGCTGTCTGCTCACAGGCTTGTTTGTTGAACTAATATTCCATGCACTTAGTATTAAAATATTTATTCACTTATATCTTTCAAAATTTCGCGCAAAGCTACACAAGGGCTGTCTGTGCAAAGTCGTCCCTAATTTTGAATTGACAGACTAGAAGGAAAGCTACTAGTTTTCCCGAAAGGGGGCCGAAGACCGCCTGGAGGAGTAACCTGCTTTAACCACTCGTACCACAGTACAGTAGTGTGTTGTTGGTCAGTCAGTCAGTAGACACTAAAATGACATCACATAAGGGACGCTTAACGTTGGAATTTATAATGTCATGATGTCGCAAAACGTGCGCATGCCATGAAACACGAGAAGAATTATGCATTCTATAGGCTACAACACAGCATGACATATGAACTTGAAAATCAGAAAATAAAAAATATTTGTTACTCTTAATTTTAGTTTTATTTACCTCTTGAAACATAACACTTTTGAGGACCCCGTGGAAGTACATCCAGTTTATATGAACCACTACTACGTCTTAGGCTACTCTTGTTTGACCGAACAGTGGGATTTGTCTGTCATTCTTGCAAAGCGCTCATAGCCCCAAAGTGTGGAACAATTTTCGCGAAAACCATGAACCATCCAATTCATAGTATAGGCATGAAAACCAATAGGCCACCCTCATCCAGGATTTAAAGTAAAATAAAAGTATACTAAAAAACAGTTCCTGCTATTGAATGTAATCCTGAACTTTTAACCGGATAAAAGAAAAGTCGGTAGACATTTTAGGAAAAAAAGATAAAGTGTGAATGATTTTGTAGTTAACCGAGAATATTTCTTGTGATCGTGGGTTCGTGTAGAATGAGGGAAAAGTCATTATATAGTTGTACATAGATAAATAACTTTACTATTGCAGGATATTTGATTTTGTCTTTGTCTTATTTGTTGTCTTTTCTTAATTGTTATTAGTTTTTTACAGATTTAGATATACATAAGATGAGAGACTATTTATATGAAAGATAGATGTCAGACTATTTGTGTGAAATATAGATGTCAGACTATTTGTGTGAAAGATAGATGTCAGACATGTGTTAAAGTTCATGGTCGACAGTTCGAACACTTAAGTTGGAGAACAACATAACGAAATATTATTAGTTAATATTGCTTTACCGATAATAATTCTTTATTGTATTACAGAGTTTCAGCTGACTTCGACACATACAGACTATAATAGTCTTTTTGACTTTAGCATTTTTGTATTATAGCTTCCATTTTTACGGCTCCTCTGACATTATTTTTATTTAATAGAACTTTGATTTCAACTCAAGAATATTAATAAATTCTAAATTTTATGTATACATCTTGTATTTTGCTTTATAATAGAGCTTTGATTTCAACTCAAGAATATTACTAAATTCTAAATTTTATGTTTACATCTTGTATTTTGCTTTATAATAGAACTTTGATTTCAACTCAAGAATATTACTAAATTCTAAATTTTATGTTTACATCTTGTATTTTGCTTTATAATAGTACTCTGATTTCAACTCAAGAATATTACTAAATTCTAAATTTTATGTTTACATCTTGTATTTTGCTTTATAACAGAACTCTGATTTCAACTCAAGAATATTACTAAATTCTAAATTTTATGTTTACATCTTGTATTTTGCTTTATAATAAAACTTGATTTCAACTCAAGAATATTACTAAATTCTAAATTTTATGTTTACATCTTGTATTTTGCTTTATAATATCATAGTACGGGGCCTCTTTTTATATTTTCGTAACATCCTGGTTCTCTTCTTCTACTGTAAAATGTAAATTGTTGAAACATGTTCTTTAATTTATCTCGTCTTTTTCTCTGATTCTTTAAGTCACATTTTCGTTGTATTGTGTTGGCTACAAAAGAACGTTCTTTAGAAATAACTACTTCCTCTGTAATTACAAATGTATTATTTCTATATTATAAATTATATTGAAATTTCCAATCAGAAATAATTAATAGAACGGGCTTTACACTTGTATCATAATCCTAATGTGTATTACTAAGCCAGACTTTTTATAGTTTTAAGGATGTCAAAATTTGTATTTATTTCTAGGCTTTATTTGAAGTCGGAAATCCACTATTGACCATTTCAAAACCAGTAATTAGGAATGTTTGCCCAACTGACCCTCTTAACTCATAGGTTCGTTGTACCCACGTGATAAGAACGTTTACCTTCTCTGTCACTGATCCAATATACCCAGATCTTTCATAAATTTTCTCCAGATTTTTAATGGATGGACGGGACGATTTTGTAACTTTTTGTACTTTGTAATAATTTTTTTCGAGTTTTTTGTTAAGTCAAGTGAATTTTAGTTATCGTTATGTGCTACTGCATATCTGTTCCGTAGATGACTTCAGAGCATAAAGTTGGGCGCGTGAGTTCAGCATTGAATAGCCTGTTTTTTGTATTTCTGCTCTTGACTTGTTTAATATCATCTCCATGCGGCCATAGTTACGTCTTCAGAACAGGGAAGTGATTAGTTCACAAAAACTATAAGGAAATAAACAGAGAAGGTGACGAAAAAATAAAGGAAAAACTTACTAACACTAGAGTAGGAAGGTAGTGATGTAACGAAGTATTTAACATAATCGCATTGGAGCAAATCCTCTTTATGGTACCATATTCTCTTTATAACTTGTTCTGTGGTATTCATTGTTGAGGAAGTAAGAGCCATGATAGTGATACAGTGAAGTGCAAAGAGTTGTCTTAAGTAAAGAAAAATGAGAAAAAAAAAACCCAAAGAAAGACCAATGAGTCATAATTTACAAGTACAACAAACAAACTTTATTTACATTTCTTATATACATAAAGCTCTTTTATTAGGTCCTAGGTTAGCTAAATTTAAACCGTTAGAGTAGTAAAAATTAATCTACTATATGTACAGATACGTGAGGACTCAAAAGTTTGTACGCTAAAGTTAACATATAGAAACCTTATAGACATAAGAAGAATTTCCTATATTGTGTCAAGCATTCCAGTAATTTACTATTTGGGTGATGTTAGTAGCACAGCAAGGAAGTCACATGATATTAAACAAATCAAGGGCAGATACGCTAAAGTTAACATATAGAAACCTTATAGACATAAGAAGAATTTCCTATATTGTGTCAAGCATTCCAGTAATTTACTATTTGGGTGATGTTAGTAGCACAGCAAGGAAGTCACAGTAAGCACTAGTGATCCCAGATTAGACAACCAATAACTACATGCAACGGATTGACTACTCTTCACACCATGACCAAAAACGGTCATCCAGTAAGGATGCCAGGGATGACTACAGCTCTTGGTGTTAATGATACCATTCACCAATAACAGATAATGCTTGAACTAATTACTGCTCTCACTGACCACCATAGGTTTGAGCAGCCAAGCACAGTGAGTGCTTGGAGAGAGTTGTACATACCCCCCCCCCCCACTTAACATCTGTACCAAAAGAAATGTCAGTTTTATAGACGATCCAGACCTCTACACTGATAATGTCAAGTACCATTTTAACCTAGCCAAAAAATGTCTTCCATCAAAGAGATTCGTTGTGAGACTGCAACGTAATATGCGGCTCTCCACTACTATTGAAAAACATAGAATAAATTAGTTATGCAGAAACTTCAGTACCTATACGAATACACTCAGGAGTTGTGAGCAACCATCGCAGATTTACACAAGCTTGTACATTAGCTGGCAAAGGCTGTTGAACAATACGAGAAATGATAGAATAATTTGATGAAGGAATGTTATGTATTAATTTAGCCATGGGGACTGGGTATACACCAACAACTTAACTCTGGCTGGACTGCACCTTACTTCACTGGGCTATAACTTAACCCACTTATGAAATGTAATGATCATTTGCACATGGATGCATATTGCTCATATGGACAAGCTGAGGATTTACATTTATGATGAAATGATAAATTCCTGGTTCAACCAAGAAGAAGCAGAAAGTGGGGATGAGATGCTAGATGAAGCTGAAGATGCCTCCCCTCCCATCATTGGTCATCCTGATTTATTGAACCACATAATGACAATATCATATATAGACAGGATAACTTTATCTACACATTTATCTTGCTGGTTTATTAATTATAGTACGTACATGAAATGGTTGGACAAACTATTTAAAGACACAGTCGAAACGGCTTAATAGCATGTGATTCCACATTTAGCTGTTAGAGCTGCTTCGTTTTTTTATAGAAGGGCAGTTACAAGTTCTTGAAAGGTATTCTGAGGTATTAGTTTCAATTCCTCGAAGACACAAGTTCACATAAAGTGTAAGCAGTCTCGTCCACTCATGATGGATAATCTTCCACTCACTGTTAAATTTACCGGACGAAACTTATTGGTTAATCTTTGTTGTTCTTACTGCAAAGCCAAAAAAGTCATGCAAAGTCTCTAAGGCATCTATTAATTGATCTCCTACAATCTGTCCTATTTGAACTTAGTAAAGTCACACTTCTTCCCATGCTGCTTGACAACTAACGAGGAATAAAACTTACATATGTTTAAATAATACAGATCAGTCACTGGAATAACAAGTTAATCAGTCACTTGAGGATCTAGTTCTTTTTGTCACCTGTAAAGAAGAGGCACATTTTTAGCAGTTGTTTCCAACCCTTGTTAATATTACTTGTTCAATTAAACTTTATATTATGTTTCAAACTTACAATTATATAATTTTACTTTTAAGTTTTCAACATACATCTATTTATATTCCTGGATTTAAGTTGTGTATAGAAATCCTTACTGATCATTTTAAGCCAGCATCTTAGAAATATTACTCCTGTCTAGTTACCGCCAGTTCTACTGTCTTTGCATTTCTATTAGTTTATTGGACTAACGTGACCAGAAAATTGACATTCTCTAGTCATTAGTCAGACATTCCTATGGAAATCTAGAGATATCACTGATTCATGATAGGAGTAGGACAGCAAAGAGTGATTTTGTAGTTTGTTTGTTTGTTTTGCATTAGACATTGTAGGGCTTTGTAATCTTGAGCTATTCCAGGTTTGTCCAGAAAGTAAGTTTGGCTGTATAGGTTCAGTATAAAAATATACTGTTTTGTTTCCGTACTTAGACTTTTGGGCTCTCACATATCAGTGAGAAGAATAAATTTATTTGTATATAGTGATCATTTAACTAACCGAGTACCCAACCAGAAACACTTATAGTGGATATAAATTATGTCGTTTTTTGTCAATTCCAACTCCCCAGTCTTTCTTTGGGTCTCATTTTTCTTTCTTTACAACAATTGTTTCTATTATATTTGCCATATAGTGCCACATAAACAGAATGCCTATAAAAGTCACTATTCCCAGTGGTGAAAATTCTTATGGCTCTTAGGACAAAAATGGCACATGAAAAACATTTAGAAATCAAACTTGCAGCTGTTGCAGGCTACTCCATGCGACAGATTGTGACAAGTTTTCATGTTTCTAAACGAGTTCTATAAAAATTTTGTCTAGGGTGCGGGAAGTAATTGGAGTTTGTTCTTTACGTGATATACGGCAATCCAATAGAGACTTGTCAATGACCTAGCTCCAAGTACAGGTGTGAATGCTACCTCTAGAACTATAAGATAAGGAACGTTATTAACAAGTAGCCTCAATGTATGTAAAAAACCTGGATATATAACAAACCAAAAGACTGAAATGGTCATTATGCTTCAAACAATGAGATGAGTGAAGCTGTAGGAGGTTTCTACTTAAAGATAAATCCAAGTTAAAAGTTTTTGTAAACAATCAACGACAGTTCGTTCGATAGTAGAGAGAAAAACGGTATCAACGTCTATGTACAACATCTACAGTGAAGAATGTTGGTTCCCAATATAGTAGTGGGCTGTATGTCAGATCTACAAAAACATTTATAGTACCCTGACTGCTGACAGGTACAAGCACATTATTATTCATCATGCCTTCCCTCGGGATCAAGACCTGTTCGGCAGGGATTTAGCTTCTAACAAGATAGTGATTCCAAGCATGTATCAAATATGATTAAACGATACACGAAAGAAAAAAAGAGAGACCAATGAAAAACATGCAACCATAATTTAGCCTATATTGTACATATATATATATATATAAGAATATGTTAAGGCTGTATAAGCTTGTATGGAAACTGTGAAGGACAAGCGGCTACCAAACAATTTGGATGAAGTGTGGGGAGTATTATAGGTTAGTTCAAACAATATTTCACAATAACAGATTAAGAAACTTTATGGTAACAAAAAAATTATAGTGCATTGCTCTGTTTCAAGCAAACACAACAACCAGTTTATTATACAACTTAATAGCTTATCTTTTGAATTTTACATAATAATGTATTATACTAAAGATAAGTTGGCCATTTAATTATAATCACTCATTTATCATTCGTGACTTCTGTACGTGTATTACCCATGTGTTTTCTTAACAATTTCCAATACTGTTTATTAACTGAGGTGTATCTTAGAGATCATTGTTCTAATCCTGTGAGACATGCTTTCAGTTAATGTTTCCGTATTTGTTGCAATTTGTCTCCATTACTGTTTCACAAGCTTAACCAGTTGATGACAACTGAAAGACTTTTGAATTAATCCCTCTAGTTGGTCTCAGAAGGTTATATAAATTTTAGATATGGTATCTGTGCAGATCATTCCAAAAAATTATTACTATCATTTTGAACCAAGTAAAGAACAATGTTATATTGGAAAAACGTGTTGATTTACTGATCAGAAAACTCTGCCACAAGCTCTTAAACATATTATAAAAAGTTTTCTTGGACGCTTTGTTAAAATCACAAATAAATACAACAGATAAAAACAACTTTTTGCTTATGCAATAAATATTTTTACAGTCGCATGAAGAGTTGTTGTTGTTTGTTATTAAGCACAAAGCTAAGCAATGGGTTATCTGTGCTCTGCACGGTTTCTAGCAGTAGACATACCGCTGTGCTACTCGAGGGCATCACATGTCGAGTATAATGGTGACTGTATATCACTCCCAAATACAAATGTTTATTGTATTAACAAAAATAATTTATTGTTTTTAACTGTAGTATTTATTCAATTCTGAGATTATTGATTTAAAATATCTTAACATTCACATGCATTTAGACATTCAAACACTTTACAGATAGGATCCATGTCACACTTTCTAATGACACCTTATTCCATAGTACTTCTATCAAAATACTTCATAATTTGCACAACAAATCATAGTCAAATTGTTCACTTGTCTGACTCGAGAGACATACTTGGCTGCCACTTTGAAATGAAATGAGCAGCTTTCATCACTCCGACCAAATCATGGCCAAATTTCAGACTTCATAGACATTTGGCATTTCACATGTGACCACACCTGTTGCAATAAATTCACAATGTATTTTCTGGCACTTATGCACAGTCTTAACAACACAAAATAGTATGTTATGCTCCGAAAACATTTTTACACGAGTGAACATTTTTTTAGATGCTATATTATCAAGCCCCGACACTGCTAAATAATTACATGTATTGTAGACTTCGATTTGGCATCTGGAGCACAGCCCTAAACTACCAATGTATCTGTATGGTGTATCTCTGCATTATTATACAAGTCTTCCAGAACATACTACCTCAACAATATCACAGATCTAACAGATGTTAAGCAAGACTTGCAGAGCCTACTATCTCAACAATATCACAAGTCTAAGAGACATACAGATACTGTTGGCAATATAGTGTATATGTAAGGAGATCTTAAGTTTTACCTTCTCTTCTTTTATTACATTATACTGTTACTAGCTTTAAAGAAAACCGTCCTCATTTTTGATGAGCATTGACATAACAGAAAGGCGGTAAATTGTTCATTTATTTATTTATAAGCTACATCTACTTCATGTATTTGTTCAATTTTATGATATACATAAATTTTTAGCAATCGCAAACGAGAAAAGATCTTCAAGTTACAGAATGCCTGGCCGAAGAGAAGTGAAAAGGAAATTCCTACTCACAGATTACAGCGTGAATAGATTGGTTAAGTAACCGGGTATCATTTGGACTTAATGTAAATGTCTTTGTGTTTTTACTTCCATTACATGTTTGCATTTAAATAACATATTACCATATAGAAGTGGATTTTTCATTATATTTGAATTAGTTTTAACTCTGGCTAAGCTGAAGAAAGATAAAGTTAGCCTTCTTTTTGGTGAGAATTAAGTTTGTTTGTAATTATGCACAAAGCTACACAAGGGCTATCTGTGCTCTGCCCACCACGGGTATCGAAACCCGGATTCTAGCGTTGTAAGTCCGCAGACATACCGCTGTGCCACTGGGGGGCTTTTTTTTTTGGTGAGTATTTTAATTTTTTAACATATGTATAATTAGTATGGCGAAGGTAATATGCTAGACAAATCGTAAAGAAAGACTTGTTTTCTAAAAGCACAATACGCCCACCATGAAAGTATTAAACACTTTTGTGAATTAAATGAGTAACAAGTTTTTTTATAAAATACATACTTTTGTTAGTTTCCTTAGTCAACAAACATAACCCTGTCTTCTTAGTAAGCAGGTCTAATTCTCATGGTAACATTACTTAGCTAACAGGTAATAAAAAAAAAATTGTATATATATATAAAATGATGTAGGGTTGGCAGTGCCAAATAGAATGCATACAAGAATATAAGGATAATACAGCTATACACGTATCACCCCTAAATGACTTTCAGAATAAAAATTAATGTTCTACTGTAAATTATGATAGCAATACATCCCATCTTTTGTTTTGCGAGTAATCAAGGAATCATGTTTTTTTCCCCGTTAAGTAATGCTTAAAGTCTGTACAAACTCGTTCAGTTATAAAGTCAGTGCAAGTACAAAGTTCATTCTATTTTCTGAAACTGTCTAACTAATTCTAGAAATCTGTTTACTTCACCAACAGTGATATACAACCTTAAATCAAAGTAATAATTCACGGTCACACTATAGTACCAATAGAAGCAAGTCGTCTTTTTTAATATAATGAATAGTTATCCATTAATAATAACCTTAGTGGTAGTCATAGATTGACTTTAATGACATTTTGTGTAGAAGCAGGAATGTCATTTCTTAATATGACAAAAATTGTGGAATAACTATTGCACAATCGTAATTATAGTTTGGTCTAAATTTATAAATACAAAGTTTGCATATTGCATTCCGTTCATAATGGTAGATAAAGACTGATACATAGTTTTGGTTCGTAAACGAAGAATTAGCAGGAGCAATCAATTTAACAAAAATAACCATGCAGTAATTGTAAAATCAAACCAACTGGTGGTGCATCACGATATTTTGAGCATAAACTACTTAAATCAAACCAACTGGTGGTGCATCACGATATTTTGAGCATAAACTACTTAATTCAAACCAACTGGTGGTGCATCACGATATTTTGAGCATAAACTACTTAAATCAATCCAACTGGTGGTGCATCACGATATTTTGAGCATAAACTACTTAAATCAAACCAACTGGTGGTGCATCACGATATTTTAAGCATAAACTACTTAAATCAAACCAACTGGTGGTGCATCACGATATTTTGAGCATAAACTACTTAAATCAAACCAACTGGTGGTGCATCACGATATTTTGAGCATAAACTACTTAAATCAAACCAACTGGTGGTGCATCACGATATTTTAAGCATAAACTACTTCCTTTAGTTTCAATGTGCATTCCATATATATGCTTACAACTTCAAAATGCTTGTTTTTTCATGTGTTTATTAAACTTTATTTTCATATGTAGTCAGTGGAAAATGGAATTGCTTATGACATACAACATTTTTGTGCGTATCTTGTAGACATCATTTAAAGATGTTGAGAATAAAATTTTATTTTCGCTTATCAGTAATTAATCACGTTATGGTTTAAAACTTTCAATGTTTTAATTTCACTTATATCTGAAAACCTTCGATATAATTATCTTTTGAGTTTTTGAGCTAGGAACGAGGGAAGATAATTCAAATCAAAGGCATATACACGTATACTTTACATAAAGTAATCTGTGTGTTTTTAACTCTCAGTTTCCATCTTACTTTAACATAAGACTGCCGAAAGAGCATCCGGGTATAATTAATCATTTCAGCACTTCTTGCAGTGTCTTTTGTCCTTCTTCGCGGAACAACAGCAATAACAACATCTTCCTTGTCACTTTGACAAGCAAACTTAGAATGTGAACCTTGGACATAATTACGACAAAGCAGGGATAGACGAATATCCATTACGAAATTTGGGCAACTCTCACCACCCATTTCATAAGTACGCCTTGTTCTTGCTTTTACAGATAGTACTTAGAAGTAATGGTTTTTCCATGACGAGTAATGTAAGGAATTGCTGAAGATAAATTGAAGTCCATCGGTGCCCTCTAGGCTATTATCACATTTCGTTAGCCTCTAATTGGAAGCTACAGAAAAACTAGTCGCCAGGATACGTTCACCTGCTTTGGATTGTAAATGATTCACTACCAGTGAATAGTTTCAAACCTTCTTACAGTCGAAAGTATCGTCAACGAACTGGAAGGTTTACATCATGTAAAACTAACTCAATATTTTTACTCTTTTACCTCCTTACTTTTCTCAAGACAGATGTTGTATCTATTTAATAAGAGGCTTAGATTTTTTTCTTAGAACTGGTGTTTTGTACAAGTGATATATTACTTATAATGTTTCATTCATTATACCTCAGTAGTCTTATTGGAAGTTTTTGGAGAAATGATTCACTAAGTCGTAGGTAAGCGACAATTTATAGTTGATTTTTGTCCGTAAAGGTTTTTTTTTTATAAGTTCATAACGAGATTATTTTCTAAATTAACAAATCAGAGACCTTAATTCGAACCTTGAATTGGATAAGTTTTCGCTGTTGAAGCAAATATACGGTTCACATATTTCGGTATGCTATATGTATCAGAACGGTGTCCAAATTTACTGAAACTTACTCAAACACAGGCTAAATGGAATACTTTGAGTTCCTACAGCCGAGCTGGAGTATAAATGTAATTTATCGAAATAGTGTAAGGACATTCGTAAGAGAATTATTGATTAACTCTGAGTTTCTTCTCTCCGATCGTAAACTCCGTGTTTATTCGAAAACTTGTGTCTTTTAATGAGTGCCGATTCGGTAGTATCATGAGGAAAGCTTTTGCAACTTTCGATTGTATTCACTCCTTCACTAGCAAAAAAAAAAGAGTTGGTTGAAGAAACGTAAACAAATACTTGACAAAAATTTCTGATAGACCTCCTAACTTAAATCTGGTCGAGAAGTGTTTTGACCTTAGTAATGAATAGATTTATTTTTGTTTTGATAAAAATGAAGTCAAAAACTACACCACAGCAAAAGTCAGTAATGTTGTATTTAAATCATAAGAATGTATGAATGATAGTAAAGAATAATATAAAAATATTCAAA
>NW_013666150.1:13243-14393 GCF_000517525.1 Limulus polyphemus
ATTTAGTTTTGGGTAGTAAGTAGATATGCTATAAAGATTATGTGGATCGGTGATCTATGTTATACTGGCATCCCTACTTTTCATCCTTGAGTAGAACAAGAAAGGTCACGTGTCTCGTGACGGTCATTAACCAATCATTTAATAATTCGAACCTCCCGCTTAATGAAAAACTATATAAAACCTATTTTCAACCGATAATATTCAAATAATCACCTCAAAGTATATTATCTGGTAAGCTTAATTTGCATGTTGTCATAACAGTAAACAATATAGGATCTAACGGTTGACAACGCACTTAATCTCTTCAACTAAGCTAGAAATAACTGTTCATCTTACAAAGGTAAACTATTAGACTCTAAAGCATCACATAGATTACACTATTTAAATCAAGATTTTTGACCAGCTCATTAGCCGAAAGACTGGTCGAAATGTGCTCTCTCTGTTGTTTTTTTTTTAAACTGGCAAACAATTAATTGGCTATTCTTTGATAGATTGTTTAAAAAGAATATCTGTCTACAGAAAAAGGGGGACAATATATTAACTGTTTTCTGAACTCAAGCACTTCCAATGAGTTTCTATTGTACTAAATATGAAGATTAATAAAATTTTGATGTTTCACCTGTGATTTACCTTCCTCTGTTCTTTGAAAGTAGCCTGAAATCTAATTTTTGACTTTGTCCTAACACTTTTGCACAGTACTGTACACTAGTGTGGTGTCAACAGAAAATAACCTCTGATCTACTAGTGTAAACTAGTGTGGTGTTAAGAGAAACTAACCACTGGTCTTCTAGTGTAAACTAGTTTGCTGTCAAGTGAAAATAACCACTGGTTTACTAATGTAAATTATTGTAGTTTCAGTTGAAAATAACCATAGGTTTACTAGTGTAAATTAATATGGTGTCACGAGAAAATAATCACAGGTCTACTAATGTAAGCTAATGTGGTGTCAAGAGAAAATAACCACTGGTTTACTAATGTAAATTATTGTAGTTTCAGTTGAAAATAACCATATGTCTACTAGTGTAAATTAATATGGTGTCACGAGAAAATAATCACAGGTCTACTAATGTAAGCTAATGTGGTGTCAAGAGAAAATAACCACTGGTTTACTAATGTAAATTATTGTAGTTTCAGTTGAAAATAACCATAT
>NW_013666150.1:14403-19854 GCF_000517525.1 Limulus polyphemus
ACTACCCTGAACATGTCCCCAGGTGGGACAGCGCTAAGTCTTTGGTTTTACAGTGACAAAATCATGGGTTCGATTCCCCTCGGTGGACACAGCAGATAGCCCGATGTGGCTTAGCTATAAGAAAACACACACATACACACAATGAACATATATATGAAAAATAAAAATCTATTCTAGACTGTAGATATGTTGATGAGGCTTCAGTTATTTTCTAAACAGAAAACTTATGTTCACTATTACTATTCTTTGCTATAAGAAAACACACACATACACACCATGAACATATATGAAAAATAAAAATCTATTCTAGACTGTAGATATGTTGATGAGGCTTCAGTTATTTTCTAAACAGAAAACTTATGTTCACTATTACTATTCTTTGCTATAAGAAAACACACATATACACACCATGAACATATATGAAAAATAAAAATCTATTCTAGACTGTAGATATGTTGATGGGGCTTCAGTTATCTTCTAAACAGAAAACTTATGTTCACTATTACTATTCTTTGCTATAAGAAAACACACACATACACACCATGAACATATATGAAAAATAAAAATCTATTCTAGACTGTAGATATGTTGATGAGGCTTCAGTTATCTTCTAAACAGAAAACTTATGTTCACTATTACTTGGATTAATAATGTGACTGGTATTCTAGTATTACATTTAAACCACTGACTTGTCTAATAGTTTGCGTATATATTTTACAAATAAAATTCCTACACTTCAATGGGTCTTGTACGGTTTAACATTTTGTTTGTTCTTCTTGTGAGAGAAGTACATGGGATCAACTGTTCGCCCTATTCTTGCATGTATAAAATAACATCAAATGTCCAGCATGGTTAATTCTTCTCATACTGACCACTAACTAAAAGAGAATAATGGTGTGCCTACTATACTATAAGTGAATTTGTACTGATATCACGGGGTGTTCGAAACATCTGTAACCATAGGTGATTTGCAGCTTTCATGAACTTCAGATACATGGCTGATTATAGCGCTGTCAAAGCATGATAAGGTCGAGTTAATCCTGCTGTTAATCCAAACTTGTTTCGAATTACATGTACAGCATGTGGAATACATGTGCCTATGGTCCCTGAATTTTCGGACACTCTGTATAACTTCACACGAGTTCATGAAACGCCTTAAATTCAACTTGAATATTAATTAATCACCTCCTCAACTTACGTATTGTCAACCCCTATTATTTAGTATAATAGCACATGAATTTTATTTTTACATAATGTAAAAATTTATCCTCATTCGGTGTGAAATCAATTTCTTGTGATCAAGTCTTATGATATTATGTCAATATATATAACAATTGTGTAAATAAAGCTGCATGTTATCATGAGAATATTCTGTGGTATACCATTAACCTAGCATGGTTTTTCCACGTGGTCTTGCATAAACTAGCGTAGTGAAGACAATTCTCCAGGGTTCTAAAGTAATTAAGCAAGTATGACAAAACTCTCCAGTGGTCTAATCTACAATGGGTCTTAGAATTAACTTAAACAACCCTGTTTGCTATTTTCTCCTTACTTCACTCTTTGATACTGATTACAACAACAGATTAAAAGTTAAAGTTATTGATCCATTATCACTGAGTGGCACTCATAGGCATCAGTCGTGTATATATATGTATGCGCATAACAAATATAACCCAGAGGTCCTAAGAGGACAACTGGTGCATAAAGAAACAGAGGAGATATCTCATATAATATCAGTGATCAAGGTATCATTTGTGAAGTGATTTGATTTGTTTTGAATTTCGCGCAAAACTACACGAGTGTTATCTGCGCTAATCATCCCTAATTTAGCAGTGATAGACTAGAAGGAAGGCAGCTAGTCAATGCCACCCACCGCCAATTCTTGGGCTACTATTTTAACAACAAACAGTGATGTTGCCTGTCACATAATAACGCCCCCACGGATGAAAGGGCGAGCATGTTCTATGAAAAGGATTCAAGCCCGCGACCCGCAGATTGCGAGTCGAGCGCCCTAACCTCCAGACTATTGCTAAGCCTCTTGTGAAGTGACAAATCACAACACACAGTTCAGTTAGAATAAAAAAGGACAACGCTAAACGTACATATATTCATTTATTTGCACATTTATATTGCAGTATTAATGATAACAACCAAAGATTAAAGCAGAAATACAAAGATTGAATATACTTTTCAAGAGCCTGTAGCGGCCTACAATACTTTGGGAGATGTTTATTTGTTCGTATATTTGTTTGTCCTCTAACTCCTCCTATGATTTTGGATTTGGACCCGTCAATTATGGTTTAATAAACTAGGAATGATTCGGGATGTTATTTTTCTTTTAAAATACATAAATCTCATTGCTCTAGTGATGGCTAAGTTTTGATCAGAACGTGTAAGTGGCCACTAAGGGTACTGATGGGATTTCTCCAGTTTCCTTTTTCATTACATGGGGTATACATACAGTCTATATACCTTCAATCATTACTGGAATATCTCGGACAAAAACAGAAACACTGTATTCATAATTGGTGCATTTTGTTTTCAAATACCAGCAATCGGTTGAGGGATTTCTTCTTCACAAACACTTTCAAAATACACAACTATATTAAGCGAGGTGTTTTAAGTCACATGATACTTATTGCTTTTCGATAAAAAAAAATGTTATTTAAATAATCAAGCCCAGTGAATATGAATAGTTTTATTCTTATATACTTTCAATCTTTTATATCACCATTGGCAAATGTCGAAATACACGTTTTTGTTTAAAATATTCGTTTCCTAATCTCATCAATCATTTGAAGGATTTAATATTCATTGATATAAAACACCTCATAACAATACCTATCAACAGTGTGTACTTTATTATAAGACATCTAAATATACACAATCTTTTTTTTTGTATTTTACATGTTAATCAGTGTGTGTGATCATACCAAAGAAAGTAGCAAAAGAAGCTTATCAAAAATAGAAAAGACAACTGAAAGGAAAAAGGTTGTGGGGTCTAATGAAAATTATTTCGTCCAATGTGGGAGTTCTTAGTGGTCCTTCTCGCTGGTAATGAAACTCAAAATTTAATTATTTGAAACAATATTATGCTTCAATGAAATCTAAGTTACTCAATTTACTATTATACTGAAATATTTGGTTCCAAATTTTATACTGAATGTAAGCATGTTACTACCAACTTGTTATGAACATATAATATAGAATATATAACTATTTTTACTTTCATTAATGAAGTATTACTAACTGTCATAGACAAATCAAATGAAGCTCTCAATGAAATTATTGTAAATGTGGATATCCTTCTCTATGTACATAGCAATAGAGAACCTACACAATGAATTAGTCAGGTTTCTGTAAAGATATAGCCATATGTAAAACAATGATCCTTCTTTACAAAATCAATAAATAAATAAATCATATAAATGATTTAACTTTCATAATCCTCTCACCGTGTACATAAAGGATACGGAGCTAGGGCCTAAAGGCCCGGTAATTTTTGGCATTTCAGTATGATGTCGAACATGGTTCTTCTATTCTGATTTTTCAAGACACCAACTGAGGATTCGTGGCACTGTCAACTATATTAGGGGCACGGTTTCCGTGTGCCAACGGATAGCGACGTCTCTGCCGTACATTTTACAGGTACATATTCTAGTAAATACTAAAACTGTTACCATCCTAACAACACACAACCATATTTGTGGTCGATTCTCGAGGGGACACACACAAAACTTTCACTTCCCATAATAATACAACTGAAACTTATTATAAACGGGACACTTTAGAAACAAATTATATGTGAATAAAACTATTATGAAAGCTGAACTATTTGAGCGAAAAAATATTGAATCGAAAATCACAAAATCAAACCTTGTTGAAGTGGAGTCTTATTTATTCTCGTTTGACTATAGCGAATCTATAATCAACATTTTTAAAGGAACGTTTAGAAACTGTGGCGACCTAATCTGGAATCTGTAACATGCCTGTGAAGAAAAAGCATTCTCCAAACGTGGAAGTACGGGTATCATATGCATACACACACATATACCCTATACAGTGTATGGCTTCGTAACTTAGATGTACATGTAGCTGTCAGTTTGAATTTCATAATCGTGCACTTTGTAATTTAGTAGCACGGATGACTATATTAAAGTACATTTGATCACGTGTATTGTTTGGTTTAATTACTCTGATGGCTAACTGGTTATTCAAATTGTCATTAGGTTACGGAATTTGTATTTGGGACAAGAGTTGCATACATTTTTGGGCTTTGTTAACGTCTGGATATAAATAACTGTAGTATTAAAACGTTCGATTAACTTGCAAACTGATAGTGCTGAACCTTACTAGAATTAAAAAGGTGGCAAACCTTTTTATAAGTATTTATTCTTGTATTAATGATCAAGCTATATACGGAGTCTTCATACTTAATTTTTAAAGGCAATTCTAAATTCAGAAACCTAATATTTTTCATGAAAACATCTTGTTGATGCTGTTTTGATATACAAAAACAGAGACACGTGTAGCTTTCAGTATAAGGAGGAATGGAATAGTGACTTAAATTATCCACATAACAACAACTGTGAATGTTAACTAAGATTAAAAGCCTGAAGATTCACCACCAGATTAGCGGTTTTCAGGATTCTTTGCCTTTTATTGAGGGTAATAAATTACATTAATCCCAGATATATTTTACTACACTTTAATTACCATTATATTTAACCTTTCCAAGCTAGAACAGACAAAAATTCCTTTTATCGATCAGTAGATTTCTTACACTAGTATAAGATCAATACTACGTTAATTAACGGTGTAAGTACAAAATAGGTACAAGATCATTAACATCTGAAAATAAGAAAATTAAGCGTTGTTTCTACAAGTTTTATCAGATAACAATCATGTTTAAATCTCTTCTCTAGATACTTCAGCACAAGTGAGCACTGACTTGCTAGTTAGTTATACGCTTGACATGCTAAGCTCTCTAATTTGTATGTAGAAAATGATTTCTTTCTAATTTAAGTTACATGCAATCAACCTCCATCCTGTTGAGTTCTGCCAGACAAAAACTGATATCACTGACTGTAAAATTTGCTGTTACCAGGGGCTGGTATCTTAGAGTGTGTTAGAGTCAACACATGAAACATTTGTTGTCATAAATAGCACACAAAATACTTCTACTTTGAAGATTAAATCCAAAATTTTAATTAAAATGGCACACAAGAAACAACATACTGTATATTAGCAAACTGAACCGCTCATATATGCCAACTGTTAAGTTTTTAATTCCTAATATTTCAGTTTCCAAATCATTTATCCATTTGTGAGATAAATATTATATATATATATATATATATAAACGTTACTTTCGACCTATTAGTAATTAGTCGTACTTAACAGACTAACTCTACGTTGTTCAGCTAGTTCGGTTTACCCTAAAGAAACACC
>NW_013666150.1:20854-22987 GCF_000517525.1 Limulus polyphemus
TAAGTTTTTTAAGTTTTCCTTAATATTTCTAGTTTCCTAAATCATTTATTCCATTTGTGAGATGAATATTATATATATATATATATAGAACGTTTGACCAATTGTAATTATGCTTAACAGCAATCACTGTTCAGCATGGTTTCCCTAAGAAACACCGCATTTACAATAGTAAAGTCAGTGAACAATGAGTTTTCGTTTTTCTCATTTTTATTCCTCATTCTGCTTTAAAACGTACTCTTTTTAAACACACACACACACATACATATTCTTTTCAAGGTGAAATAATCAAATATGCGTTTAAATGGCAAGAAAAATGCCTTTCTGTTTACTTGTTTTACCCTTTATGGATGGTGTGTGTGTACCTAACTCAGGTTTCTAATAAATCCCTTCTTTCTAGAACTATCAGGAGTTCATATTGACTAAAAATCAAATGTGTGTGTTGTTATTATTGTCCTGTACAACTATGTGATATGAAACTTAATCTTTCTACAGCTTAGTTCCTACGATGTTCAAAGTTTATTTGAAATTTTCAGACTTTATTTATTCATAAAGATTCCAAGTTACCACTGTAAACCATACCTCTGGGAGTCGCAAACCCTAGGCTCTTTTTTTATATTCACTTGGTATTGTTTGACTGCATGTTCTTGGTAGTTGATGTTCGAGAGCTGTTAAGACTTCTCTATGAAAATTCAGAATCCTCATTTATATCTTAACTTAAGTGCCGTTTCTTTGTCCTCTAAATTAATGGTAGACTTTTATTATCTATATCGAAGTCTGTTATCTTTGCTTTTCGTCTTTGTGTCTACGTTTTTCATGTTCTGTCGTGTGGCGAAATGAAGAGAAACAACTACAGAAATATTTAACCCGGATGTTTATTGACGAAATCTTAATATTCACATTATTTATTTTGTCTAGTCCTTGACAATGTGCAGCAATGCTTTGGCAATATTCACATTTTTCTCTTCCTCATTCAGAATACAACTTCCCAATTTACTCTGACGATCCTTTGATTATTGTGGTTTTAGTTTTTCCGTCGGCATTTCTACAAAGCTATTCATTAGTATCATACATTGATTCTCCAATACAATAAAATGAAGCCTTACAAATAGACATTTATTATTACTCTAACACTGATTATTGATATACACAGTAGAAAGTTAAAACTTTCATTATAATTATTTCTTACACGGTTCGACATTTTTAAGTGGTAAACTTGCTTCTTTTGGATTATGTCCAAAGTCCAATCTTTTAAGATTTCATCCGGTGATGAAATGTAAACTTTTTATCAAATTCACTTCTTTGTTTTCTGTGAATTTCCCATTGAGCTTATAAATTTGTTTAGAAGTTATCAACACAATCTGTATAAGACCAAGTCTGGGATTTATCCTTTCTTTTTAGTACGGCATCCCTTGTCTCAGATTTGGATTTTACCACTATGGGAATACTTTTGAAGATATAATTCAATTGTTGAAAATCAATTTTCTGTGAGGGCTTTAAAACACTCGATGTAGCCTTTCATTTTTGTTCTGGAATTCAGTTTTTTATACGTTTTCATGGTTTCAATGATAATGGCTTCTTAGGGCATTTAAATAATATTATTATTACTATTCTGAATCAATTAGTTGAATAACTGGTTTGGGAAAGACTTTTAAATCTGTTTTCTTTTTACATGAACACACTCGTGAACCGGTCACAAGCCGAATCTTTGGAAATATACTATTACGTAATATTTTGAGTTAATTTTAATAAACAACCGTTATAAATGGAAATTGAATATAACGTCAAACGTTCTAGGTTAAGTTTGAGTGCACTAGCTCTCTCAAATAAAATTCCAATATGAGTCAATTATGAATCAGCTTCTTTGAGTGTTAATTTAATTTTTTCTCAAGAAATAATATATTATGTTTACTTTATAGTATCAATATATTATTTTTTTTAATTTGGGGATGTTAAAAGTAAAATGCCAATATGACCAACTCGTTCGATGATAATATTTTTACTATCTAGTTATTAATCTAAAAAAAAATAATAATTTTGTTTGCTTCAAGATAATACATATTAGTTCCATAGTATCGTGCCCGGCATGGCCAGGTGGATAAGGCGCTCGACTCACAATCTGAGGGTCGCGGGTTC
>NW_013666150.1:23082-35530 GCF_000517525.1 Limulus polyphemus
AGGGACGGCTAGCGCAGATAGCTCTCGTGTAGCTTTGCGCGAAATTCCAAAACAAAACAAACAATCCATAGTATCGAGGATATTTGGTGGATTTATTTTAAACAGTGGAGGATATTGAAATACGTTTCGCCAAAGCACTTTTAAAATAATACAATAACAACATCTCTCGTTTGTCAACATCTATTGTTTGTCTAATTTATTTTTTCTTATCGGAAAATGATAAGTAACATGAATGTTGGTAATTTTCGTGCTTTTATTTAGGAAAACAAAATTTTATTTCGACTGTAAAATATAGTAATGGCATCCAATTTCTTTTTTTCTTTCGCATATTGAGCATATAACTGAACACCTTTAATCACGCATATTAAGATATTCCTTACTTTGAGTACTATTGCTCTTTTCAGTAACATTACACCTTTGTAAGTGTCTGTAATTTGGCCGCCAATTTTGATTTCATTCCTTTAAGTTGCACACTCAATCTATTTTTGGCCGATCCTTTTTTTCACACCTAAGGTGTTTTTTGATTAAACTAATATCACAAACATTCCTGAGAACATTAAATACCCACCTGAAGAATAAAACATCTATTTGAATTTGTTTCAATAATTCCATCCTGAGATTTCCTGAGAGCTGTCATTCCTTTTTGTTGTTTAGTTTATTTTAGTTGTTTCATTCTTTCGAACTAGGCTAAGGAATACAGCTTCTATAAATTTCAACCAACTGTTATGTGATGATAAGTGCACAAAGCTTTAAGCCTTTGAGTGAATGCGTTGTCCAAACATAGAAAAACACATGATCTCTAATGTATTAGAGCATATTTTAGTAGGAAAAAAATCTTATTTTATTTTATTTACTAATTTACATCTAGTTACTAATTAGTTTATTTCATTCAATATTCCATGATCAGGATAGTTTTTATTTGTATTTATCTCGAAAGGAACGATAAAGTACTTGTCTTTTATTCTCGAGATAATTCATTTCGTAAGAAAAGGAAAAGATTTTAGTAAGCTAATCAGCCAGCTAAGCATTGGACAACTGGCGCCAAGACTTCCACAAACAAGATTAGAAACTTTTGTTTTGATCGTTCTTAAAGATTCAGAATACATAAGAGCGTAGGAAAAACGTCAAGTGTAAGGTAAAAAAGGTGTATAAAATGTTTCCTTATTAATTAATATATTGAAGAAAACACATTTATAGCAAAGTCATAACGAACACAAAAAGAAAAATATTGTTATTGGGAAATATCATTTGAATATTTGTATAAACAAGATTCCTAGAGGATAATTAGTGGCAATTACTTAGTAGAGATGAGGGTTTTCACACACACTTATATACATATTCATAAAAAAGTTACGTCCTAAACTAGTGACACCTTTTTTACAAAACAATTAAATTTAAAATATAGCAAACAAGTATATACTATATAACTTTAAAAATTATGAAGGAAAACAAACATTATATTCAGTTAAAAAATCGTGGTGAATAATGTTTAATGAGAACTGTTGTTGTTTTTTTTCAGAAACTTTCAAGATCTATTTGAAACCGATTAGGATTTCCCTAAACAGCCGTGTATTCACACCACAAAATATGTGTCAAGAAAAATAATTTTTGAAACTGCTTTCGGTTGTAATTAAATGTTTGCTTCTTGAATTTTTCTATGTAGTGTGTTATATTCAATATAACCAGTTAGATGGTTTGTTTTTTGTTTAATTTCGCGCAAAGCTACACGAGGGCTATCTGCGATACTTTTGCAGAGCTACCATGCGATGTTTAATGACATGCTTTGTTTGTTTCTTTTTGAATTTCGCGCAAAACTACACGAGACCTATCTGCGCTAGCCGTCCCCAATTTAGCAGTGTAAGACTAGAGGGAAGGCAGCTAGTCAACACCACCCACCGCCAACTCTTAGGCTACTCTTTTATCAACGAATAGTGGGATTGACCGTCACATTATAACGCCCCCACGGCTGAAAATGCAAGCATGTTTGGTGGGACGGGGATTCGAACCCGCGACCCTCACATTGCGAGTCGAGTACCCTAACCACTTGAACATGCCGGGCTCCAGTTAGATGGATTAAAAATTATATTAATTAGATAATTTTGGGTACTAGAAAGCCTTGAACCTTAAAGTTTCGGGTTTATTTTATCTGTATTTTTTAATTTTCGAAAATTTTGCTGCAAGTTAAAAGAATCTAATTAAATAAAATGATTTTACAAACAAAGAATCCCTCATTATTTAAGAAAGAAAAGTTTGTTTATGAATATATAAACTACTAACCGTTGGTATTTTGTGGTTAAAACTATATTTATCAAAGAACTAAACATACGAGTTAAAAAGTTATAAGTCGTCAGTCACGACTGTTCTGTACTTGCTGTTCATTACGTGAGAATTCAGGAAGATTTATTTGTTTACCTCACCTTTTCTCGTCAGAATTTACGGCTTTTCTCTGACGTCACGTGTCAAGCACGAGATGTCACTTATAGGAATGGCGTTACAATATTCTCTAAGCTTCAAGGATGGTTAAGTATGTGAGGTTATCGTTTTATCGTAAAACTGAAAATAACTCGTTTTTTCAAGTGTGTTTATGTACTTTTCATGTTATGTTAAATAATCATTTGGAGTAAAATAAATCCTAATAATAAAATACAAATGAAAAATAAGGAATAAAACAAAACATAATGCAGAAATTCTAAGATATTAAGCCTTAAAGCTTCTCTTGCTTACAAGGATTTTCAGCAGGAGCTGTGAATAACATTTATATTAAGGATACTGTGCCAAAAAATAACGACTGGTTTTTCTAATGCCAAAATCATATTTTACACAAACGAGTTATTCGAAGGCTGTTTTTTTTTTTTTACTTTGAGTATGTTTAATTTGTTCGTTTATCTTGTTTAAGAACTGAGCAACAGTTCGTAATAGATAGAAATACTTTTAAATCTACGATTCTAAATATGTTCAGGGAATCAGTGTTTTGTTACGAATAGATACACTTATATATGTATATATACAATTTGGATTACTCAAAATCAAGATTTTGTTATGAAGAAGTACTTTCATACCTACGATTCTCTTTATCGAAGTAGTGCTAGTATTTAGTAAAACGTTTCATACAGACATCACTATTAGAAGGTAAGACATGAGATTAGGCCAGTTTGACCATTATCAACAAGCTATTAATGCCTCAGGTCATCTTTAATACCTTCTTCAGTTATTATTTTGTTTAGGATAGAATAAATTATATCTATTTATTACTGCTGTGTAGCCCCCCCCTACCCTCCCAGTGGTACAGCGGTATGTCTGCGGTCTTACAACGCTAAAATCTGGGTTTCGATACCCATGGTAGCCAGAGCCCATTGTGTAGCTTTGTGCTTAATTACAAACAAATAAACAAATAATATTGCTGTGTGAAATTCCTCATACTTAACAGGTTTCAACTAAGATGACTAATATAAGAAACAGAAAAATATTATATCATTCCGGTTCATACTGGTTATTGACCGATTTAAGTTGAATATTTTGGTTGTGGTAAACTCTACTGTGGAACTAATTGCATTTAATCAGGAAAATCAACTTAGTAATTTGAAATTAATCAGGTTTAAATGTATGGATAAAACATGGTAATTGTACGTAATATATGTTTTTAAAGCTCATAGTAATAAGCGTTTAATGTGTTAAAATGTGTTTATTCATTCCTTTATAGCTTTAGAAAATGAATTAAGTTTGTTTTGTTGAAAATATCAAAAACATCTCTTTCAAGAAATATTCTAGCATAACTTACATGAAGGACAATATTTGTTTCCTCCCCTCTTACGTAAAAGTATCGGTAAGAACTGAACTTTATTACAGATTGCAGGTTTTAGATGTATTATTTCTTTCAGTTTCTGGAATGAAACGATTGAATGACAAATTAATTCCATTGGATGAATCAGAGATAAAAAAAATGTTTCTTTTTATCTAATATAGTAATCAAATGTATATAATATGTTCATATTTATTTTCTCGGTCATTTTATTGAGGTTAATAGCAGACGTACGGGTTTCCTCTTTTAATTAAAAATAATTACAGTTAAATTAACTCAAAATGTTATTATAAATGTTTATTCTTAACTGATGGTTAGTTACTTAGGCCTTGGAGTAATAAGTATATATTCTGTGTTTGCATATACATTGTTCAATGATGTATTTATATTCGTTTTAAGAACTCTTAAGAATATTTATTTACCATTTTAGAATCACTAAGTGTTTCAAGTTCCAATTTCAATAGATAAATAACACAGTTTTAAGTATTTGATGAATTGCTATTATCACAAGGTTGGGGAAGACTAACGATATCTACTTTAACAGCAACTTGTTTACATATTTTGAATATTTAACAATAAAAATAAATATAGAAACGATTCACGCGTATTGAAACATAAACAAGAAAAAGTAATGAATTTTGGATGGAAGCTAGGAGACTGTATCTTTTATCTCTTACAACTGGGAAAGATTTAAACTATCTAGTATATTTTTAGAATAATTCGTTTCCTACAAATAACTCATATTGGGCTAGGTAAGAATTCATCTACGTCGTACGCTGAGCTTTCATACCACTTGTTCTTTAAAACAAATAACGTAATATCACCCGTGGTATTATGTTATGGAGTGAAGGTATAAACTAGTATCTTACATGCTGAAGAGAATAACAAGTTAATTCATATTTCTTGACAAATCTAAAAAAAGAAGAATTACGGATTAAATAATATTTTATTAACGAATAAAAACTGTTATTTTGTAAATAATTGTTTTAGGTTGTTTATATCTTTTGGAAATTAATAAAGCATCTTTCACTCTCTTATTCATTGGTAATTCTTATTCCTGTATTTTTTTTCAGATTTTCTCGCAAAGCTTCTGTAAATAGCGAATTTTAAAATGACAGGCTAGAGGGAAAGCGGCCAGTGAACAGCAACCAACTCAACACCAAATCTTAGACTATTCTTGTCTTTGAGCGAATAGTGTGATTTGATCCTAACTTCTATAGTGCACCCATGATCACAAAGTGCTGAGCCTACTTTTGTAGCAAAGGGGCGCGAATCAGGAACCTCGGATTTACAGTCCGAGCATGCTAACCATTAAGCCACGCTCAGCCCTTTATACCTGTAAAAATATAGTATAAGATAAAATGTTTAGTTAATTGGAAAACAGAACATCAATCAAATTGAAAGAAACTAATGGGCTAATTTTCTTTTCTTTTATACTCTCTGTTCTAAATCGTCTCTATTCTTGATATTAATAAAAACCTATTATTTTGCCAAAATGTCTTCTATAAATTATCTCATTCAGTAGTATAAATGGTGTTGTCGCTTCTTCAGCAACCTTCTTTAAATGCCTCTATGATTCATTATTTTGAGGTTATGAATGATTGACAATGCTATATTTTAGCTGCAAACAGTTTCTGAAAATGAAGTTAGATGCATATTCCAGAATAAACACTGATTTTGTTTTTAAGGGACAGATGTCTCCAAACGTCAGACAAAAACTTTCTTTTATATTTTGTTTAAATTCCGTTACTAATTTTATACTTTTTTACCAGAAGCAAATTGTTTTTGAAATAAAATGTTATTTGGTGTTCCTTGAAAATATTTCTCTCAGTGTTGAAAACAAAGCCAAGTACGCTAGTATTAATGAAAAGTGCAGTATAGTTTTTCCACTCTATAGCAGGATGAAATGTTTCACTATTTAGTGAAATTGGTCTCACAAACTTTGTATTCGCTAAAAATGTGGCCATGATCAAGAGTTCCACAGCTTTGCACTCCAAGTAGGCACAGAAACAAACCTAAGAAACAAATAATAATGATAATGAAGCCGGCAAACACACTCTATTAGTACGTTTTTCTTGTTTGATATTTAAATGTTTCGTTGTATTCCATAACCAACACGCATATAATCAAGCGCAATTTACATGAAAGAACCGCTAGTATTAAAACATTACAGAAAAGGCGACAAGACAATGATAAAGTATAAGCTATTGCGTTTTTCGTGTAAAAAATACATTTAAGTTAACGTCACTTAGTTCCAGCTCCTTATTTGGTTTTATTTCATTACAAGTAACTTCGACACAATTTTCTACTTTTAATACAGAAAAATGACATTTCGAGTTTTAAGTATTTATTGGGTGTTTTTGAGAAATGCAAAGTTATGTAACGAAATCAAATCGTAGTTCAAATTAACTTAAATTATTGAAACTAGGGAAAACCTTAAATATATAACTTGTGAAAAAAAATATAATAATCACTTACGTAAAAGATATAAATATATATATATACAAACTCTAAACTCTAATAAAATTTATCTATTATTTTAATATTGGATATATATTTATATATCCGATATTGAACAATAGATCGATTTTGATAGAGATCTGACCCTGTTAGCCACGCCCCCCCCCCCCGGTGGTTCAGTGGCAAGTCTGAGGGCTTATAACACTAAAAATCGAGTTTTGTTATTCCCGGTGGGCACAGCACAGGTAGCCCATTGTAAAGTGTTATGTTTAATAACAAAAAGAACAACCTTGTTAGCCACAATAACAAGGTGTTAAAGTTGTAAACATGAAAAAGTTACATTATAGATATAATAAGGTGAACTTATTTCCCTGGATGCATAGTTGTTTAAATAAATTCAGAATCATTTTCCGAAAACAATAACTAATATTTCGAAGAAGGGCCCGGCATGGCCAGGTGATTAGGGCACTCGACTCGCAATCTGCGGGTGGCGGGTTCGAATCCCTTTCACACCAAACATGTTCGCCCTTTCAGCCGTAGGGGACGTTATAATGTGACGGTAAATCCCACTATTCGTTGGTAAAAGAGTAGCCCAAGAGTTGGCGGTGGGTGGTGATGAATAGCTGCCTTCCCTCTAGTCTTACACTGCTAAATTAGGGACGGCTAGCGCAGATAGTCCTCGTGTAGCTTTGCGCGAAATTCATAACAAACAAAGAAATCACTCCTTACCAATGAAAGAGTAATTTTCTTGTTTGTTTTAGAGCAAAGACACATTGGGCTATCTGGTGTGTCTACCGCGGGGAATCGCACCCTGGATTTTATCGTTGTACGTCCGTAAGTCCAGGGAACACGTGAAAAAGCAAAGTGATAGATTTACAAAGTAAACAAAAAACACACCTCAATGAGGCTTTCATAAATGCTTCAAAGGTTTTCATTTTCTTACTTACCTTATTGGTTTCTTCGATAGTGTTCAAATATCAAACATGAAATTGATAAAGCAGTCTAATGAACAAAGTTTACAGATTTCACTGGTTTATTCAGAATGTATTATATATATATAGCGCTGTAATTTTTCTGTAAGCAATATTTTAAACCATAAAATGTTGATATATACTAATTTTGCTTTATCATATGGTATTAAAATAAGGCAATTTAAAATTTTGAAGTTTTTAATCCTGTCGAAAAATCTCTTGGAATATTTTTTTCGAATGTGCCATAATGTAATTCATATTGAACTGATTAAAAAATATGAATTCCATAAATATATAGAATATATTAAAAGTTTAAAATCCGAGTCCAAAAATCAAAATCCAATAAATTATTATATCTTAAATTACAGATGTCCTTAGTCGCATCAGTATCACATCCACGTGTTTCCTGCATTGCATATATTTTTATGTTTTCAGCCATTAACTTAACATATGTATGCGTTTATATGAAACATCAGTTTCTTAACTTTAGGCCTAGAATATAACTGTACATCTAAAATGATTGATAAGCGAACAGCAACATTAGTTTTATCTAGCTACAAATCTGTTTAACACATAAACAATACACATAGCATCACTTTTTCAATAGTTTTAGATGTCTAAAACGTCACTAATTGCAGTATTATTTTCTATGATAATCAACAGATACTATCATAAACTAATTTAAACCATTATTTGAAAAACGTCCGTGAGTCCGTTGTTACGTATTGAGAATTTGAAATAATCCAAAGCCGCGTTAAATAATTTAACTTTTAATAGTTGAACTGTACCCTGGATTTAGTGTTTAGAAATATGCCGATGTTTTATTTAATTCACGCTATTGGCCAACAAGATTGATTCATACCATTTTTGTTTTGACACAAATACGTTTTAATATTTATATATATCCAACAGTATAATTTACAATTGCGCACTATTACGATTAATTATTACAAACCAAGTTTCATAAACAGAAATGTCACTAACTTACAAATAGCCTAAAATTGTCTTCCTAGTTCAGAGTCTTCTTGATATCCAGCGAGTTGTATGTATAACTGTCGGGAAACTAGCTAGCTAGAATTGTTGGACCGTTGAAGTAAGATAATATTTTCATAAAACCACTAATGTCCGATGAGAAATCAGTAATATTCTTGGAGAAATATTAACGTTTGACGAGAATTCACTGACGTTTGAAATTTATAACTGCTCCTGGTCAAATGTCTTATATTTTCCGGTTGATAAGGGTTAGCAAAATCACAGTTTATAGCTTACACTGTTATAACAGTTTTCTAGTAGACTTGTCTCTTCTCTGTTGTTTTTATAGGTGAGACACATTTTCTAGAAACTTCTGATAATACCAGTTATGGAAGTGGATATATTGTTGATTCTTGTGTTTACGAATATTCTATAATCTTGGAGAACTGGCGGGAATTTCGCCATACGTAACTAACACGGTAAGCTAGACACGCCCTCAAATATAAACTTATTCGAAACAAACGTTGACATTAAAATAAATATATAACAAATTCGTTATACGCAACACATATCTGATACTACAAGTCACGCATATTTCTAAATACAAATTCAATCCAAACAACGTTCATATTAAAAATAAATACATAATGATAAATTCGTACCACCGTTTATAATTGGGGAACCGCTGACCATTAGTCAAGAAACCTGTGAGTAGTATAGAGATTCAGCGTTCGAATCTGCTCCTCTACGTTACCTAATATTTTCTATTGATCTCATTCAAACCTGGCAAGCACCCTTAAAGCTTCCAGGAAGTGACATATGTAACGAATTTGTTGTTATGTATTTATTTTAATATGAACGTTATTTATATTAAGTTTATATTTAAAAACATGCATAGCTTGTAGTGGTAGATATGTATTGCGTAACTCCAAGGTTGTAGAAGATTCCCGAGAATAAGAATCAACAATATATCTATATACGTAAACGTTTAAAAATAGCTCAGTATTGTTATGTAATCTGAATTTTCTAGAAAACCTTCTTACACCGATAAATACAACCAACGCGCCACGCCAAAGAGAGTGTCTATTAGTAGTTCGTTATAATCAGTGTGTTATAAACTTCGAAAGCTATAATTGTGCTTTTTATAACGCTTATCAATCGGAAAACTTAAGATATTTGACCAGGAATATTTACAAAGTTCGAACATTACAAATTATTTAACTTCAGTGGATTCTCATCGGACATAAGTATTTTTACGAAAACATTTACGTAACTTCAACGGTGGAAAATCTAGCGTGTGTGGCCAAGGACAAAGCTAGCTAGCTTCCCGGCGAATCGTACTTACATCAAGTAGTAATTAACTCGCTCATCGTAAACCCTCGATAAGATATCAAGGGAGTTCCTAACCATAAGGAATATTTTATATTGTTTGTAAGTTTGTGAAACTTTTGTTTATAAATCTTTGTTTGTTATAACTATTTGCAATAATTGTTACTGTAAATTGTATTGTTGTGTGTATATTAAAACGTATTTGTGTTAAAAAGAAAACTGTATATCAATCTTGTTGGCAAATATCATAAACTGACTATATATCGTCATATATTTAAATACTAAATCCAAAGTACGATTTAACTACTAAATTTAAACTATCATTTAACTCAATTTCAGGCTATTTGAAATTCTAATACGTAACACATAGGAGGGTCAGTGTTCAGATCTGCCCCACCATGCCACCCCGAGGACCCTATGTCTTCCCAAGCGTTGAATGGGTATATCAGTTACTTCTTATAATTTGAAGACAGGTGTAATTTTTGTCTACACCTGAGCAACAATAGACATGTAAAAGGTCATCAGCCGTAGTAAACGGAAACTGGCGTATGTGACATCCTACAAATGACAATCGTTTGTTTACACGGCTATCATTGTTTCACCTGTAAACAAACGATTGTCATCTGTAGGACGTCACATACGTCAGTTTCCGTTTACAGCTGATGACGTGCTTCATGTCTATTGTTGTTTCACGTGTAAACAAACGATTGTCATCTGTAGGACGTCACATACGTCAGTTTCCGTTTACAGCTGATGACGTGCTTCGTGTCTATTGTTGTTTCACATACAACACGTCATCAGCTGTAAACTTTGCATCAGTGAGGGACTTATCACGATATATCACTGAATCCCCATTCCAGGAAAGGATTAGGGGGATAATAAATGAAAGAAAACAAATAAGTTATCGTAAAATGTGTGCATTTCATAGAAGTATAAGACGTACGCTTATAAGGCTTAATGATAATTTCCCAACAAAAAAGCTCATAACCCTAAAAGAAGGCCTAATGATCATGCAAGACACAAAATGTGAAAAATATGTTTTATCTCTCTGCCTTAACAAAAAGATGCACAATGACCTATCTGTTCTTGGTTTTCCGCGAGGATCGAAGTAAAAATTATTGCGTTATAAGCCCTGAAGTATATCGTTGAGACATCGAGAAACGAACAGCTAAACATGACAGGAATTTAATAACCTAAAACTTTTAAACTTGTTTGCCTTTTTACTATTCGAATATTCGCACAAAGATGCTCAAAGGCTTTTTGCTCTAGCCGTTGGTAATTTTAAACTGGTGGACCACATTGAAGGCTGCTGGTCAACAATACCTAACTCCCAACCATGGGCTGCTCTTGTCTAACATAAAATAGTAGCATTTGACCATTACCCTTATAATGCACCCGTGGTAGTTTTTCTTTCCAGTTATGGTACACGCACAAAAGTCCGGCACACTAGCCACTAACCATGTTCGGCCCGTTTTTTAAATGAGAATCTTAACATTATGCCTGTCTACCTTCTCACTGAAGACAACATGATTATTATATACACATATATTATAGTCATACTGAATGTAAATTTTACAAAGATTTGTCGCATAAGAGAACTGGTATTCTGGATTCAAACTAACTTTTTATAGGATCGCTTGAAAGATAACTAAGGGTTGGAGTTTTGATATTTCATCGTATTTTATACTAGCTTTTAAACGATAAATGGTACTCGCACAAATACTGAAAACTAATTTAAAACATAAATTCAAATATTACGCACAAGATATTTGGAGTTTCTCATCTATATTGAAAATGACTTAGTTTTCTTTTTTTTTAATGGAAATCAAGAAATTAAATATATCTAATACGCATCGATCAGAAAATCAGAAGTAACAGAAACTGTGTCAGGCAGAGAGAGAGTGCGTCAGCAATTCACGAATGCAATTCAGAGTCGGTAGCTTCTTCATCTCTCTTTTTTTTATTTGTTGTTTCACTTTCATTCCTTGCTTTTTATTGCTTTCATTTTTAGGCCTTTCAAGTCTTCTTTGACAAACGCGTTTTTATCGATTATCCATCTTTTTTACTCTCTATGAACCGTTGGAAATGTTCTTGTACCAATTAAACAAAATCGCCATGAGTTATAAGTTTATCAACATTAAAACTTTCTTTTTCTGCGGATGATATTATATTGTTTTTTGTTTAGATAACTGCATTTCCATCTGCGCACAGCCATCCCTAATTTTTCAATGACAGACTGGTATTGTATTGTATGGTTTGTAATTAAGCACAAAGCTACATAATGCTCTGCCCACCACGGGTATCGAAACCCGGATTCTAGCGTTGTAAGTCCGCAGACATACCGCTGTGCCACTGGGGGGCATGACAGACAAGAGGTAAGGCAGTTAGTTAATAGTCCTTACCACCAACTCTTGGGCAACTTGTATCTGATCGAATAGTGGGATTTCATCGACATTGTTATGGTGCACCCATTACCGGAAAGTGCGTTTTAGCGGCAATGTAACGCGAATAATAAATTCCGAATTCAGATTCCAGGCACGCTAACCACTAGGTAACGCCCAACTTGTTTATCTAATAGGAACTAAATATTTCTGTCAATATATATTAAAATGCTAAATCTACAAAAGTTTAACATAAAGACTCGATAACGCAATATCTTTGCTATTAAAAGAAGTTAAAGCTATAATGTTGTTTAATTGGGAGTGGTGAAAAGGTGTAAAACCTTAACCGGTAGATATTTACTGAAAAACACCACTTAATTTATCTTGAAGTATAAACTACTTGGACTTACAAACTAGGCCCGGCATGGCCAGGTGGTTAGGGCGCTCGACTCGCAATCTGAGGGTTGCGGGTTCGAATCCCCGTCACACCAAATATGCTCGCCCTTTCAGCCGTGGGGACGTTATAATATGACTGT
>NW_013666150.1:36415-46571 GCF_000517525.1 Limulus polyphemus
ATAGTGGGATTGACAGTCATATTATAACGTCCCCACGGCTGAAAGGGCGAGCATATTTGGTGTGACGGGGATTCGAACCCGCAACCCTCAGATTGCGAGTCGATCGCCCTAACCACCTGGCCATGCCGGGCCACCGTTTTAGCTAAGATATAGAATAATTCGTCTAAAGTAGAGCGTAGTGAAAGGGTTTTTTGTGTAAAAGCACTGGATATTAGTTGCTTCAAAATTATGTTGCATACTTCTGAGATAAGTCCCATAGAAAATTCCCATACCACGATTTCCATCATGAATGAACTGTAAATGGATTGATCAGATGAGTTATTATTTATTTGGGAATCTACAACCTTTCGTGAGCCGCATGCCAATAAGTATTTTGATTTTTTCTAACACTGATTACAACAAATAAGATTATTTATCTTAGCTTGAATGAAATACACTTTTTGTTAAAGTTGTTTTTATAATACCTGCTGAACTTCAGAACACTCACTTTAAACTTGTTAAACACACACAACTTGCCACGCTCAACCATTATATTGTGTTAAGAAAGTAAAAATGTTTCTGTTTCTGTTGTTAAGCACAAAGTTACACAATGAATTCTCAGCACTGTCTCCATAGCGGAAACCTAACTCCCGATTTTTGGGGCAAAATAATAATAACTCTTTATATTATATATTACCCAGTGATCAGTAAAAAAGAAAAACACCTGGGAAGATAGACAGTTAGCTGGGTGATTCACTAATAAGGCGGGAAAACTACCACAATTAACTCTACCATAGTGTACTGAAAACCTTATATTACCTAACAATGAGTCCATTACACTGGTCGAATGATACAAAAAGAATAAGGTCGTATAATTTGTCATCCTTTCTACTATTTGTGGTCATACTACTTTTATAATCCCTCTCCACCCCACCCACAACCAGGAATTTCCTGGTAATTTATTGTTCCTGCCCTTCTTTTGTAGGGCTTCCCTAAATGTATATTTCATAGCAAATGTGTTATACATTTATAATGCTTTATTGCACAGTTGTATTTTCCAAAGCTGATATTGGGAAATAAAAGCACCAAAGAATGTTTAGATTTTTATACTATATTAGTTTTGTAATAAATAGTACTACAAAGTAAGGTAGTATTATAACCTGATATTAAACATGTTTTCTTATTTTATTTTAGGAATACACTAACTGATTAAGCATGACAGATGTGCAGATGAGATATTCTCAAGGCACGCAATGGGGAATACGTCAATTAAGAGGCTACAGATGAGTGGATCCATCTGACTTCCACCCCTACAGGTAATGGTAGATCATCTTTAGTTATAGATATCGTTAACTGCTTGCCATGTTCCTAAACTCGCAAACGGAAATAATGGAAGGTAGAGGAGTGGGCGGGAGAATTAGGAGGAGGAAAACTCAAAATGTCATAATTATCTTAGCTGAGTCACGTGTGCCAGCTATTTTGTGTTTAACAGAAAGACAGTTCTTTGCATTTGTTTTATAGGCAAGTGAGTATTGTGAATTAAAGTACATTTAAAACATCACAAGCAAGTGAAATAAGTATATGGTGCAGACCTACGCTTTGGTGATGTAAGCAAACCATTACATTCAGAATGGTTTAAAGGTACGCAATAAAAAAATGAAAGGATTACACGAAAGAACAATGGCTTCAAGAGTGTTATCAGTCGTAAATTATATTTATTAGATCCAGATTAGAATATGTTCGTTTTTATCAACATAGAATATGATTAATATGCTTATAAATCCAACTTAAATAATCAGCCTACATGGAAAATACTCTAGTTGAGTTATATTAGTCAAGATTTTATTTAGATAATGAACCAAAGTGCTGTAGAATAACTGTGTAGGATTACCTATGAAGCAGTTTCGTGAACTCTGTTTGTATTAAAATATAGAAGGAGCTTAACGGGATTTTAAGTCCTTTACAATCACCAATAAAGTAAGCTGAAGTAATTTAGGTTATTCAATAATATTAAAGCTTGTGCCTAAATAATTATTCCATATTGTTACGACAGCGGAATTCCCGCGACGCTGGGAGTATGTGCGCTGGAGTTTCTAGAAAGATCGTGACTTATCGGGGAACCTCGTGTTTGATAGACGCCATCTTTTTATGTATATAAGCCAGTGATAGATAGATATGCAGATAGATTGAAGATAGAGATAATTGAGTCAAGCGAACAGTAGGCATCGTAAGTAAAGTGTGTGAACCACTGTGATTTATAGCGTGTATTATAAAGGTTGTTAAGTTTAAAGTGACTGTGGAAATTCTGTGTATTACTAAAATTTGTATCAAGAAAGAATAAACAGTTTTAATTAAGAAAGGACTTGTATCGCCGAAGTTTCTCGGAAATAATTTATACCGGAAATTAACAAACGAGCAGATACGTAACAATATCATATATCGAACCAGTTAATTAATTATTATTATTATATATGTATATGTATATATGCTACAGATTCTCACCAAAGGTAAAACCGAAAAGATAATCTGTGAGGTAGAGGCCTAACTGCTTTCCTAGGCCTAATGCTTTCTGTAGCATATATATAAATATATATATATATATATATCTGTGTGTGTGTGTAATTATAGATGGAGCTTGTCAGTGATGGTGTCAATAAATATTGTTTTAAAATTCTTGGCAACTTTTCTGTACTAATTAATTCTATAACATTAGTTGAAATAGCATGTGTAGTATTTTTATTGTTGTTTTTGTTTTATGAGATTTTTACTCTGTTTTGTTTTTTCTAGTTATTAATATTAGGTATTCTATAAGTAACTTCAAATTCACAATATTAAAAACCAGAAAAATAAAGATTATATTTGTAAAATTAAGTAAAAAAAAATTATCTGTAAATATTTCAATAAATAGGAGAGATAAACAATATTTATCCTATACATTTCAGGAGAAAAACTGAAAGTAGAGAATTTAGTTATAACTTACCAATATAGATGTTCCTCGGTGGGACAGCGTTAAGTCTTCGGATTTACAACGCTAAAATCAGGGGTTCGATTCCCCTCGGTGGACACAGCAGATAGCCCGACGTGGCTTTGCTAAAACAAAACACACACCAATATAGATTACGTACGTGTACGCGATTTGTATGCAATCAAATGCCCAACGAAGCCGAGTAATCGGCAGATGTCCAGTCCGGGGACTGGTAATGTAGTCACTCAGTCTGTGAAATATGCGGTAAGAATTCTCTAACGAGAGTTTAATAACTACAAAAATACCAAGTCAGTAACGATACAATTATTAATCTACGTTCCAGACTTCTTTGTCTGCTTAGGAATGTGGTTTTTAAAGAAGTGTCGGAAAGACGAATGACCCTAATTTCAGCGTCGATTTACTTCACCGGAATAAAACCAAGAGTCCACTGAATATACCTGTGCTGTAAGCTTTTTTTTGTATTGATTAACTCTGCTAACATTGACAAGCGCCACACACGACACTCGCTGTTACATATCTCAGACAGTTGATATATGCGCCACCTATAATATCGAGAACTTACACTTCAATCCTATTCATTCAAATTTTGTATTAAAGAAAGACCTTGTTGCACATAAAAAAGACGGAAATTGGATTACTTAAGCAACACTTAAATTAAAATTAAGATTTTTATTATTACCTTAAATAATGATGGCAGAAATAACGAAGCATTACGTCCAGCACTGTTATATTAATTAAATGCAAGCCCATTGCCTGTGGTCTTTATTGTAGTTACATCAATGAAAAGTAATATTAACTTCGTTTTTCAAAAATGAGTTTAGTCAACTATCTGCAAGTGTTTTCAAAGAAATTTGTTTCATTATCTTTGTAATTTGATATTGAAAAAGTCGTTTCAAGTTATCATTTTTTTCTGTAATTGATGTTTATGTTTTTAAGTTAAGCACAAAGCTACACAATGGGCTATCTGTGTTCTGCCCATCACAGGTATCGAAACCCGGATTCTAGCGTTGTCACAGACATACCGCTGTGCTACTGGGGGCCTGTAATTAATTAAGATGGGCAACTAGTGTTTGTTTGTGTGGGATATTCGCGCAAAGCTTCACAAGATTGTCTGTGTCAATCGTCCCTAATTTTAAACTAATACACTTGAGGGAAGACAGCTAGTCAACAGCACCCATCGTCAACTCTCAGGCTAATCTAGTTTAATAATGGTATTTGAAAGTCACTATTGTAATGCACCCCACGGCATCAAAATACACAACATCACCTTACGGTAGCGAAATGCAAACCTGGAATCTTCGGATTCACAGACCGGCACGATAACCATTAAGCCATGCTTGGCACCAAAATGTAAATCTACATTGCTCGTAAGAGGCTATAAATTGTAAGACATTTTCACACTGATGTCTACTATTCTAGTTTTCTGTTTCAAGATAATGGCAACTTTGTTTATCGTTCTTTCAACTGAATTAATTTAGAACTGCAATATGACACACAAAGTTACTGTGAATAAAAACAAATACGAATAACAAAACATAAACTAGTAATTATACAAACTTGTATAGTATGGCAACGTGGCAAATAGTCTTTAACGAAGTTTGCTAATTAGCTAAGTAGTTTAGAGACTTCTAATAAATTTACACATGAAGTCGGAAAATAATGATTTACCTTTTTTTCAGACGTATTAGTTAATTAAAAGAAAAGGACAAAAGTTAGGGACTATAATTTATCGTTTTCTGTGGTCATGCCACTACATCAACAATCGTGTAATATCAAAATAAATTAACTTTCTATTATTATGTATATAGAGCTATAAAATCGTGTTCTAAACAACAATTAGATAATCAAATACTATTGTTGAAACATTTAGCAGTTGGTAGAGGATTTTCTTCCAGATATCATTGATACAACATTGAAGATATTTATGAGATAGACCTGTAGTAATAGTAATTAGATTAGTATTTGAAGAACCCCCCCCCCCCAAAAAAAAAGAGTTAATTTTGTCCTATAGATCTGGTTTATCCAGCTTTGCCGAGCGTTGCTCGGCAGATCGGAATATCAAAATTGGGGTACAGGCGTTCTTCACAAATGCGCTATAGATATTAAGCCATACCTATGCGGTAAGTATCCAATATTAAGGAAATATTTCTGTCTATGGACGCATCTCCTCCTAAACGTGTTGTCTGATCCAAACAAAACTTGGCATGTTGACTTGGTAATCCAAAAGCAAATCCAATTCATATTAAACTTTCCCATATATTGAAAAATAAATATATTTTATAGAACAACCCTTATACCGCTATTGCAGTAGCTATTCTAAATACTTCAGTTTGAACAAAACTCACACCACAACAAAATGTTACAAATGAAAGATTGGAAATACAATTTTCAGCATTTTTGCTTGTTTTTCATAACAACCAAAATATACAATAATACAATATCCAGCTACAATGCGGGTAGTAAATATATTGCTGCTGTTTAAATTTCCCATACTTTTCTGATTCACACCATTTAACTTTTGATTTATACTAGTGTTTAAACCAGAAGTAGAGAAGTGTTTCACAACAAAAATATTTTTAGGACATTTCTTACTTCTTGATGTAGAATATATTTTCCGTTGAAGCAAAATTCCAGATTATTATTAAATGTAATGCATTAAATGTACCAAATTCAGACAGTAGAAATCCTGACCACATCTCTGCTGTGAAATGGGTTGCTTTGAATAAGAAGTGACGCAGCTGCTTTGCCATTTCTGCCAAGTTTCTCGACTCTTATGCTATACCTCCTTGCTTCCGATCCTCTTCTCCTGTTTTACAACAATTTGTTTAGAGAATGAACGTTACTGAAAATTCTCGTAAAGATTTTGCACGTTTTCGCAAATTTGTGCAAAACTTTTAAGGTAAGACAACTAAAGTACATTACAAGAGCTTTAAAAAGAAAGCCCTTTATGGACTGACAGTTCACCTTTACTTGTAGACTTTCACCTGATCTGTCGGGCTGTCACCAAGGGCAGAGTTGGGTATGAAATTTGCAGCCCAAAAATTAGTCAAATTGCACATCTACCTAATTTTGTAAAGCTTTTAATGTATTTAAGAAACAGCAGATGTTTTACATATAAAACCACAAATCAATTAATTAAATAAAATTAAGGATAAAGTGAATATCATTGAAAAGACAGGTATTTGCAAACTGATTTGTGAGTTTGGAAGCATATACATAAACTAGACTAAAAGAAATTCAGAATATAAAGAGAATGAACATATGCAAAATGTTAAAAATAATAAAAATAAATACTTCATTGTTAGCTTAACATGTTATTATAACACAATATACGATTCAGCAGGATAAAATTATTTTATGAGATCAACCTAAACATGATAGTTCCAGAAACATTTTACGAATCACTGAAACTAATCAAATGTAGAAAAAATAATAAAGTATTAAAAAAACGATTGAAACAGTGCATAATGTAAGTAGAAGGCTTTGGTTTGAATTTCGCGCAAAGCTAAACGAGGGCTATCTGTGCTAGCCGTCCCTAATTTGGCAGTGTAAAACTAGAGGGAAAGCAACTAATCATCACCACCCACCGCCAACTCTTGGGCTACTATGGGATTGACCGTCACATTATAACGCCCACACGTCTGAAAGGGCGAGCATGTTTGGTGGAATGGGGATTCGAACCCGCGACCCTCAGATTGCGAGTCGAGCGCTCTAACCACTTAGTCTTATTCGTGATTAGTGGACTAGCTCACTTATCGCTTACGTTGCTAACTTCATAAAGACCACATCCTCTTCCCTAATAACACTTTAACATTTACATGATATAACAGTATGGTTTGCAGAGATTCCCCAGTAGATCAGCCTGAAGTTTGAAGGATTACAAGCCTAAAATCCTGGGTTCAATTCCCCCTGATGAACAAAACTCTTATAGCCTATTGTGTAGCTTTGTGCTAAATATGAAACGAAACCAAGTCGATTTAGGACTTCTATATTATTTTCAATTAAGCTAGAATTAATTCCAAAATTTAGATGAAACTTGGCTTTCAGTTTTTACTTCATCAGTACACTCTCTGCCAAGTTTGTAAAACATAATTACAAAAAAACACACACACACATTAATATACAAATATTTGTGATACCCAAAATCATAGTATAATTTAAAAATAACAATAGAAATATAAGAAACAATAATATTATCTGCTGCTACACAACAATTCAACTAAATCTTTTCATACATTCCAACATTAGGAATATATACAAGAACTGAAAAAAAAAATAGTGACCTAATTTTAAACTATTCTCATTCTTCCTCAGATTTGGAAAGAACTGAATAATGTATTATTTCAGTGACCTCATAGACAGGTGATCTGTGTTATATAAACATTTATTAGTTCTCTTCTACGTCACTTGCCAAGAAACATGGGAAAGAAGTGTGACCTTCAAACAGAGAACTTTAATGACACAAATCACACAACTTCTTCGCTCTGTAAAACAGCCAATATTAAAGGTTATTACAACAAAACAGATATTACTAAAGGTTATTACAACATCAGTTGAGTGAAGCAGTAGTCGGAATATCATCACGACAGGACGAAACCACTGTGCTTTATGTCGGTCTTCGAGAAATGGAACCTAATACCTCAGTATGTTCTTCAGGAACTTACATATGCCCTGCTATAGAAAAATTAAAATAGCTCTGACAACCCAGGGTAGAACCATACATTATTAAGTTGCTTCCTATAAAAGTTTCCTCTTTTTTTTTTTTATCTAACTCCTGCTTAAATTTATTTTCTTTGTCAAAACATGTCATGAACTACCTTTCTATAGAATTGAATGCCTGCTCTTCCTTACTAATTACGTTATCTGATATGTATTAAAAACGTTTTTTTTTTAGCAATTTCGGTGAAGAAAAAACTTATCTGGCGAACTTTTAACCGATTTAGCGGAAGTAAAATTACTTATATTGGGAAAATATCTTATCATAAAAATGTTTGGTGCTTTTGTCAAAAATAATGAAAACATTTAAAATTAACCGCAGTGCGCATCATCATTATTAGATTCTACAAAACCGTGGTTCTGAAACATATACAAGATGAACCAGATAAAGTTTATAAAATTATACAAGCAACTCGCCCTTTTGCTGAAATGTCCTGATTTATATCCAGTCCTGCAGAGGTTATAGATGTCAGTCAAGGAACATTTCGGTAGATGTTGATACTTGTTCACGTTAACTGTTTACAGTACCAAATGAAATAGCGCGGTAAAGCACGTTACGAGCGCGGACAACGAACATCTGCCAACGGAAGAACGGCCCATACGACTTCAGCTAGACGAACCCGCCATCAAAGCTCTACGCTGGACAAAAGTAGCTATATCCAGCAAGAAATGCTGATGTAACCACAACCGTGTACATTTGGTCCTGTCGTAATGACTGCTTTGAACGGCTCTAGGAAGTTCTCAGTCCTAGTGTGTTTATCAATCTGGACAAAAGTAATTATGATGTCGGGATTCCATCAGATTTTACAGCTGGGTGTTCAGTGAATATCAATAAAATCTAACGTATATATATATATATATAGAGAGAGAGAGAGAGACTAGTACGGTGTTTTTATGAGGCACGTGCAATTTAATAAAAGGATTTCATACAATTTCTCGAAGAGATAGATAGCTAGATCTTTGCCGGCCGATCCTGTTCCATTTTTGTCTGTTCGAATATATTTGTTTGTCTGTTTATAGCGTCGAATATATATTGTTTTTAATTAATCTCCAAATTACCACGTCCGTTCATTACTTTTCTCCATTTACGAAATTGCACACAATTTGTATACCGAAGCTGTTGGAGAATGCATTGGTCACGTTTATGACTATCAATCACATTATACGCTGTCGTTAAAGAAAATTTGAGTGATAGGGGGCGCGGTGTTTATTGTTCAGCGTGCCCGAATAGTGAGTCCGAGGTTTAATAGTTCGAGCTCATTGCCTCAAAGTTTTGCTCTGTACATTAGGTCTGTAGAAGCGCCACGAATAATGACGGTTAAATCTAACTATTCGGTCACACAGTACAATTACAGACATAAAATCACTAATTTGTTATTACATAGGTGTCGTGATGACACCGAAAATTGATTGCTTTTGAGTAGGGTATGTACCAACCCTTTCTGACTCAAAATATTCGTAGGTCATAAAGATGTGTACAGATATGAGTTTTACAACTTCCAAGACGGGGATATTCCTTGTACTTAATACCATTGGAAAACAAAGGAAAAAGATCAGCTTTGGGCACCAGGACCATCTAGAAAGAGTATTTGTATTTATGGCAAAGCAACTATGGCTGTCTGCCACCGTCTATAATTTTGAACTACTGAATAGAGAGAAGTCAGCCAGTCAGCCAGTCAGCAGCATTCTACCATCTCACCGTCCACACTAAGGGATTGACTGTCACTGTTATAGCTCACTCACAACTGAAATTTCGCGGAATATTTTGTAGCATAACATGGTTTTAAACCTGGGTAGCCAATTCCAAAATCCATAGTTCTACTACAGAACCACCCCCACCCCCACGCCCTTCAGAAAGAGACCTATAACAAGTCATACCCCAGCCGTGGTAAGCAAAGTGTAGCATTTTGTAACAGGTGAGAATCTACGAGCAAATAGATCAGAGGAAAACATTGTCCATGTGCCCCAGGCAACAGTAAACAACATAATCAAGAAGCGACTCAAGTCACTTGTACACAAGTTATTTATGCTATTCCATACGAATGATTAGCGGCAAAGTCGCAGTACGTAGCGCCTATGTAATTCTGTGCAACCAAACTGTTGAACCGAGTGCTGGGAAACCGTTGTCTCCGTGCACTAAATTTATTATGGAAAGCATGTAGGAAGAAACAGTGTGTTTTGGATATGACAGCCTTACGACAGACCCACTGTGGGACTTATCTGACAATATAAAACAACTTTAAAGCACATAACCTTAAGAGATGGGCATTTACAATAAAAAAAGAAAGAAATTGAAATACTAATATACGCTAAAAAACGGCTCAAATAGCGTCATATATATAATGAAATGAGAATAGAAACAGAATAAAACAAGTTTCATTAAAATAGGGCCACGGATTACCGAGTTAGCGCGGTTTTTCGGTTCACTTTTATGACAATTTCTAGCATGAGTAATTTTACATCACACTACCGTTC
>NW_013666150.1:47520-50797 GCF_000517525.1 Limulus polyphemus
ATAATGAACTAATTCACCACAATACCTGAAATCTCTGACTTCACTTTTTTGAAAAATCAAATGGTCTTTCCTTTTACTCCCGATCAACAATCAAATATCTTTTCTTGAATTATAAATAACACGAATGGATTGAAATATTTAATTTAATTATCTCAAAATAAATCTTCATATCGGTGCAATATTGAAATTAGCTTGAATTCTTCATAACCTCTGAATAGTGGGTGACCCAACGGGTCACTGGTGGTCTAGTCTCTTTTTAAAGTTTAGTTTTTTCTCGGATATTTGAGCAACTCTTCACAAGGGACAACTCTTAGGTTTATCTAATTGAATAGTGGGATTTGACCGTCACTCTTATAGTGCATCTGTGGCCCCATATTGAGAAGCACGTTTTTTTTCTTTTTGGCAACGGGACGTAAACTATAGACTTTCGGACATGCAGTCCGGCAAGCTAACTTCTAGGCTGTGCTCGACCCTTTTCTAGTTAAAATGGTTACAATGGAGAAACCAAAACATTTTAACTGAAAAATCCGGAAGCTTAAAGTTATCCATCCTTTTCACTATTTTTCCTTGTCATTTAGCGACATAGTAATCCCTGGGATGCTCCTGTTCACTGGTGAAAAGTAGCAGGTATATCAAAGCTGACGTAAAGATTTTCTTCCTTTCATTTCAAGTCAATACAAGTCATTTGTAATCAGCTCGGATAAATCACGTCTGAACACGTTGTCAGGATCCAACTATCGGCGCATGCCAAACTTTTTCGCTCACTCTCTATTGCATATGTATTCCAAAGTTAAGTGTTTAATAGGAAAGAAACAAAATATATCACTCTTTCGTGTACTCTATACTCTGTTAAAATTAACATAGAATAACTGTGTTTCCGTTATAGGTGCACACAGTTTAAATGTAGCTCACTTTATGTCTAAGCAAGATTTAAATAAATAAATTATCATTCCTAGAGTTTTACAAATAATTTGACTATATGATACCCGCTTGCAATCAGATTTGACAAGCGTTTAATTTCAGTAAATAAATGTAAACAGTTTTTGGAAAATGTGGTTTGATGATCTAGAAAATATAGAGAAAGATACGAAAATAGGTGAGTTGGTGGATGTACGGACATGATTAAGGCTTTTGATCAAAAGCGTGTTAATAATACGTATCTTACTAAAATGGTGTAAGACATAAGTTATAAGTAAACAAAAAGTAATTTACAAATAGGAGTATACAGGAGTGAAATGCTCAAAAAATAGTAGAGATATTCAGCTGGGTGAAGTGGACCTGTTTTTGAAAATAAATATCTACTCGTAAACACACAAAAAACGACAAAGCAGCTCAAATAAGTCGCGGTACTAGTATCGCCTTAAAAAATAAGTTCCTGTACTTAGTACCAGTGAGTACCGGCAGAATTTCACTCCTGTGGGTGTAAGCACTCGGCTTCGTATCCTTATTTGATTGGTGATTTTATTTTTATTATGATTTTCCATGACGGCTGACTAGATTGACATCGAAGTTTGGATATTGTCTGATAGATGGGATATCCCAACGCATTTGGGTGCTATTACCAAAGACATTATCCGTTATGACAATAAGTCGACAACCAGGACCGATAACGGTATTGCGATATATATATTGATATTATGAACCACAAAACTAATTTCAGACTTGACTAACTTATTATCGTTCAAGCAAACAGACATACTTTATGTTTGCATACAAATATATGTTCATTAAATTAAGAAAGAATGGGGCCCGAAGCTAGGATTCCCCACATCATAATTCAATTCTCATTACTGGTACGAGAACAGGCCCGATCCACCCTCTTCACTTGATTTATCGTTATCCTGCACTCGTTCTTTTTACAACATCCATAATATAGATCATTCCTTCATTACCCACTCCTCGAGATATCTTCACAGCCTGTTATTATTGGACTTTTGTTGGTTTTTTTTTGGTAGTTTTGAAAGGATACTTCTTCCAACAAGAATAATTCTACAATAACGTAGAGATTTTTATTGAACTTTTTTTTACTAAGCAAGAAAATTGCTGATCGTTCTAAGATTGTCATATTATTTAAAATCTACTAACGAATACGTGATTATGCAAAAGAAGTGTAAACTTCCTCTGCTCGTCTTTTTATCTCAGCCGTTTTCTTCATTTCGCATTTCTTTTCTTTTTGCGAATTTTCTAAAATTACGGGTTTACACTATATTCTCTCGAGTCACGAATTTTTCTCTGATGAAATAAAAACAGTTGTTGTTAACCTTATTGGGATTTGCAAGGACAGCTTATAGGTGGTGCTGCTTGTACAGCTGATAATAGCTTATGAACTGGTTGCAATGATATCCAGCGGTGAGGTAAGTGTCTGATCTGGATATGCATTAGACCAGCTACTACACAATAAGACAGTCCCTCGATAGGATAGCAGTAAGTTTGCGGAGTTACAACGCTAAAATCCGGTGTTCGATTCCCCGCGGTGAACACAATGGCTTTGCTCTAAAGCAAACAAACAAATACAATAATACAATCTTGTATTTCATGTAAATATGAAAAAAATATTTATTGATCCGTTACTTCTTGTATTCAGATGTGGTTGGCTTCTCATCAACTAGTTTTAAATAATAATATGAGTATTTTGTGCATGCATAAAAGATTGAAGATACAAAGCTGTTTATATGTTTGTTGAGTGCAAAGCTACAAAATGGGCTATCTGCGCTCTGCCCACTGCACGAAATCAAACCCAGTTGTAAGTCCGCACCGGGTAGCCACCAGGGAGCAGAGTGACTGAAAAAGGTAGCACTGCTAAACATATACAAGAACGTTGTTACATATTAGAATTTCGAAGCCGAGTTAACTGATAATTTAAATTTAGTGGTTGAATTGTACTTTAGATTTAATATTTAAATATATGCTGATAAATTAGTCAATTTATGATATTTGCCAACAAGACTGATACACACCGTTTTCGTTTGTTAACACAAATACGTTTTAATATACACACAACAGTACAATTTACAATAACAATTATTACAAATAGTTACTACAAACAATGATTTATAAACAAAAGTTTCAAAAACTTACAAGAAATATAAAGTTTTCTTTCTAGTCCGGAACTTCCTTGATATCTTATCGAGGGTTTACGATGAGCGAGTTGATTACGAGTTGATGTAGGTACGATTCGCTGGGAAGTTAGCTAGCTTTGTCCTTGGCCACACAAGCTGAGCTCTCCACGATGAATTTGTATGTTTTCGTAAAAATACTAATGTCCGATGAGAATCCA
>NW_013666150.1:51797-63731 GCF_000517525.1 Limulus polyphemus
TCAAATATCTTAAGTTTTTCGATTGATAAGCGTTATAAAAATCACAGTTATAGCTTTCGAAGTTTACAACACACTGATTATAGCGAATTACTAATAGATACACTTTTCGGCGCGTCGCGTTGGTTATATTTATAGCCGTGGGAAGGTTTTCTAGAAAATTCAGTTTTACGTAACAAAAATGATTAAAGCGTTTACGTACACACATATACTTTTGATTCTTACTCTCGAGAATCTTCTACAACTTTGGAAAATAGGCGGGAGTTTCGCTATACATATGTAACACTATAAGCTATGCATGTTTTTAAATATAAACTTAATCTAAACAACGTTGATATTAAAATAAATACATAACAACAAATTCGTTACAACGTGAACAGGTAATGGCCGTGAATTAGTGAAAACTCACAAAGATTTAGCCGAAAAACATTACTGAAAATGAAAGGGTAGTTAACTAAATAATATTTTCTTAATTTAAAAAATTCAATTCACAGTATTAAGAGTAGATTTTTTGAACGACATTAGACAGCCTTTTAAATGAAACTGTGACTAACTTAACGAAACCATAAGGAACCGAACATTAGGAGTATATAAATATAAAGTTGGACACAAGTGGAAAACATAAACATTTTTGTTTCTGGTAATGATAATAACAAAATGTTCTATCACTAATGAGATCTGTAGTGACATAATATCCTATAAGTATAGGATCTGTAGTGAAACAATGTCATAAAAGTATGGATTTGTAGCGGCACAATGTCCTATAAGTATGAGATCAGTAGTGACACAATATTCTATAAGTATAGGATCTGTAGTGACACAAATGCCCTATGACTGATGAGATCTATTATATATTAGGCTAACAGCTTATTTCCCATATAATAAACTAACATGAGTAAGGTAAGTTCCACAAAAAGAAAATATTTGATGGATTGAGTCAGTGAGTTTGCAAGTTGATGGAAGCTGACGAAATAATCTAAACGAAAGTCTGTAAGAAAAACTAAACTTTTTCCAATGCACATGTTGGTAATGTAGTGAAATTCGTATCTATTTGAACAGTCATTGATGCATATTATTACCTTAGTTTTATAATGACAACAAGCACAATCTGTAGTTACATGAAAGTAGACATCTCATGCACGAAAGTTGCCATTTAGTTTCCTTTTATTAAGATAAACGATTGAGGAAAAAGTAGATTCATGCATATAAAATAAGTGACGAAGGATTTTGATCATTGATTTATACTCAAAAAGAGTTTTAAACAAATAACTTTCTAAGCGTGAAAACTTCCATCTGAAATCAAAAATTACAGGTGTACCTAATATGGAAATGAAAATAACAGGTCAGGTATGACTTCCTCTGTATTATATTTTATTTGCATTATGCAGTATTCTCTTTATATAATCATTTGCAACACAATCAAATATACAAACTGTCTGTGGGTCAAAAAACATGACCTACAGGGTAAAATAAAAATAACTATATAGTTTGTACAGTTGGTAGTTGGCACTAAAGAAAATATTACAAAGACTTGTGAAACCAAATTAATTATTGTTTGTTTCAGAGTAAGACGTTAGAAATTGAACTATGTTCTAAATGAGTTACTTCTGCCACACACTCGATCAAGAACTGAACACATTCTAGTGTTTCACTCAAATCAAACTATGTAAATAAAAGTTAATAGTAAATACATTTTTAGAGGAGGCAAAATATTTAACACACACACACACACACAAAATAGCTTAAGAACAAAGAAGATTGTGAAAAAAAAACTACAATTACAATTACATGTTAAATAACTTACTGCACACATCCTCACCCATTTTAGGAGAGAAAAAACTTGTCTCACATAACTCTAAACACACTTATTTTCTATTTTCACAATATAATCGCATTTTTACCCTTACAGAGTTTTCCAATGCAAACTTTTGAATAACATTCTCTCAATTTGAAAAATTTCATGAACAAAATGTTTTTCCTTGTAGAATTTTGGTGTTTCCATCCTAGTAATGTGTCGTTATCACACTCACCATTTGTTCTTCAACTATTTACATGTTACATGTATATAATTTTATTGTTTCATTTTTAAACTGTTGGATTTGTTTGTACTATACGTTTTGGTTCTGTGTTTTCTTTAGTTTCTTCTGTTTTACTTTACTTTACTAAAAAATATATACAAAGACAATTGAAACCAACTATTACTTGGTAGTGACCAGCTATTTTGTGAGAAGTGTGACACTACTAACTGATACTCGTATCTTGCTCTACTACAATCATTTAAATGTTCAGTGTTGGCAGTGTTTTAACCATATTTCTATTGACAAGATTTGTACGCTGGAGAGTACCATTGGTCGTGGTAACATTGTCCAACCTGAAGGTGTTTTTTAACATTTTAACAAGCTATTGGTCTCTATACTGTGGTTACATTTTAACATTTACTCTCGTTATAATCTTATTGTTCTATACAATGTTTACATTTTATCTTGTGGTGCAAAAACTTAAGTCACCTTGTTTGTGCTAAAGAAACTTCAATCTATCTTTCAAGGTGCACTGTATGCTTACTCTTGTCTTTGAGTTTCTTGATTACACAAGTGATATTGAAGTTGTGAAAGACTTTTCATGGAGAAACTTATGCAACTAAACGCTAATCAACTGATTGATTACTTCATCTGGTACCACTCATCATACTTATAATTCAACAATACTGCAAACATTAGTGATATTGTTATAGTTTGAGTTACTGGTTATTTTTGGTTTGTCCTCTTTGCTTCAAGTAAGGTTCATCAATGGTAATGGCAACTACTCTTCTATTCGAACAATAAATATGTATTTGCGGTATTTACACCATAAAGTTTGGTAAGTGTTGTTGATGATTTTCTCACTTGAATTTTGTTGTTTCTTTTGATTTAGTTTCATCAATGTATAAATCGATAAATGCATATCGTGATTTTTCTCTTATTGTGACTATTTAAAGGAAACATTAGTGCATGGTAAAACATCTAGTAAATGACATGTAACATTTTGTCTCTGTTTTCGTGACTACCTATTTCTACAAAATTGACATGCATGAACAGCCAAGCAATTTTATTTTAATCGCTTTTTATTAATAATTGTCCTACTTCAATATAAGTTTAAGCTATTAGTTCTCAGTAATTGTAACTTTTAAAGATATATGGCAAAAGTTGCAGACCTAAAGTGAGAAAATAATATCAACAATAAACAGTGAATTACGGTATGAAAAGTATAAACTTGGTGTGAAAATTGCAGCTGACAAGGAATTTAAATCAAAATGCCATAAAATGTTTTCGGAAATTCAAATTACGTCTCTAATTGAAAGTAAGGCTCGATGAACCAGGAATGTTATATGTAGTTTTAATTCTTACAGTTATTTCTTCTGATAAGATGAAAATAAGAAACAACTGGCCGTGGCAAGTTGAAAGGCTGAAACACTGAAGGACAGTCATTATATCTTATCCAGGTGTGTTCAATTTGTGATGGTAAAAGGACTGATAATTTATTTAAATCGGCCAACTGACTGCGATTTTAACAAGATGTTGTATACTAAAGTACAATATGTACAAGAAGTCTTAAACTCAATGCAGAACACAAAACTAAAAAATGACTTTAAACTAAATGTTTTTATTGTAAGTTACTGCAAGTATCTTTTGCTTGTAAGAAAACAAACAAAGATATAATTTGTATCTCATTTGCTGTCTCCAAGAATGCTGAATATTTGTACAGCATTTCATGTTCTTTCCTCCATCAAGGCCTGACATATGATGTTGCTAGCCTTCGGCAACTTCCAGAGACCTTGTGTCAACTCCTTCTTGTTGCATTGCAATTTTTCTTCAACTCTATTCACCTCTCATCAGCCCTGGCCTTCCACCAGTCCTTTTCTCACAGTTATAGTACTAGACGTCCACCTAATATGCAGCTTGGGCCTGGTTGTGATTCTGATATTTCACCACTCAGGAAACTATTGAAGCCCAATCCTTCATCTCAGTTGTCTTGAACTGAGATATACATTCCTTGGATAAATTGTCTGTTTCTACAAAGCGTGCAGATGTGAAAACAAATAAATCGGCGTTGGTAACAAATACTCAGCAATATACAGAGCTCTTCTCTGTAATGTAGGACCTGCAACACTCTGATGTAGTTTTTGTCCTGCAACTTGAAAGGCCTAACAACTCTTTGAAAGTAGCTTGTGATTACACAAGCGAATGTCATGATGCAAAGTGCAAAAAAGCCATCCTAAATTCAGAAATTATTATTTGCTTTTATGAGAACGTAATCTAATTCGACTTGCTAGTAGCCAGACACAATGTTTAAGGTAATGAAAAAAGAGATCCCTCTAAGCAGCATCCACACGTGTGTCTATGGCAGAGAATCTCAATGTATTAACTCATGTTACCTCACTCATCATCTAAAGTCAACTTTTCTTCATTTTCAGAAGCATCAGTGATGATAACCAGTTTCCGACAGTGGTATTATTTCCTCCTTTACTTTTCAATCTATCCTGACGCTTGTTATATCTCTAATACTCTAAGGAAGCTTGCGCAGCAGTTGTTTTATGTGGTGTATATTATCAGTGTCTTTAAAGATGGCTATTATGTCCCATGAACGCATTGACACGTTAAGCCTGTAGCTTGTTGAGTTCTCTTTGTTGATCTATATCAAAATTGTAGCATGGCCTTCTACCAGACCTCAGAACTTTAGAGACCATGTATTTGTTCATGAATCCAATGTAGCCAAAGAAATACTAACTCTACAGCTAGATTTGTCTACTTCTCCTTCAAACCCATGCCAATCATCATTCCAGCTAGAAAACGTTTGTTCATAATTACTCACAAATACTACTATATATGTAGAGGTATTAGAGTCCAAATAAGTGTGATATCAAGACAAAAAACAAACTTTTCATACATGAGTTCTACATCTGCATAGACAGGTGGTAGTGCCTAAAACTGAAGATTGTGATTCAAAGGCATAATTTGCATAGTAGGCTAATGTTCTTTCCACTTAGCTGTAGCTCCTCAGCTGTCTCACAAACCACGCTTGTAGATAACTTCTACTGTAGGTCCTTTTCTAATCCAAGATCAGTAAGAACTACCTTTTATTTCATTACATAGCACCAAAAACAAAACAAAATTTAGATCCTACCTTTCCATCCTTTCTTCAATACCCAACAAAAAGTTTTATTTCCTGGCTAAAGGGGTGACTTAACTGAAAACGCTTGATATACCACAATGTCAAATAATACCATGACAGCTCCTGTATCTACTGTAATTATATCCATGTATTTTTACATTTATGAACGAAGCCACAAGCTGAACTGACCATAACATTTCTGCTAACAAACTGGTTTCTGTGCCCTCCCAAGCTGAAGCCAAATGCAACATTGGGTCCACTAATATATAATATCAAGAAGTTACAGCTCTCCTCTTATTATGCTACTAAACACTCAAGTAAGAGGAAAACTGCCTATTTTAATTCTGATTACATACAATGTAGCAAGGTTTCCAATTCCAATGCCATAATTATCCACAGTTAAAACAGGCACTCCAACTTTTTCTTTTTAAATTAGGAGCAGTACAAGTATCGAACTGCATTAAGAGCCTCTCAGGAAAACAACAAGTGTGAAATATCTCTGTCTAATGAGTGGAGCCAATCTTTATAGACAGCGACAATTTACTTGTGAATGAGGCAATCTATTCTTTACTGTAAGATTTCCAAGATGTTGGTGCCTCTGAGCATTAAGTTGGTACAATCACCTCAGTGACAGCTAAATATTTTCATCTTTCAGTCAATTTACTCATAATTATAGCTTTGAATTTAGTAGCTTCTGTGATGTTGTATATATATACCTGACTCCTATGTAAGGCCTAATGGATTCAATGGGTAGACCTTTTATGAGTTTATTTACAATGATATCTTCATGATCCACTATAAAACATGTCACGCAGGCAACACTAATCAGCATATGTAGCCAAGGTATCACTGAGTTTATATTGTTGAGCTGTAAGTTTGACCCTGTGAAGAGCTAAGTTTACTATTATTTTATATTTTCTCCTCATCTTTCCTATGGGGATATCCTAGTTCTATAGCTGAGTCTCAATGAGATACTTAGTCGTGGTAAGTGCCAGACCATTCAGACTCAGTATTCCATGCAACTAATTTCTATATCCTCCACATAAATCTGTCCAAAATCTCTTTAGTTGTTCCTCTAAATAAAAGTGGGTTTATCTGTTTCATCTTGTTACTCTTTGTCTATAATTACAAGAGCAGCCATCCATAGTTGACCAGCTGATTTTGACAAGTTTGCAACAATTACATTGTCAAAAAATATGTATATGGTGTCACTCCAGACCTTTCCAGTGCACTGACCAGATAAGCTGTGTAAATATATTGAAAAGAACATGAATCCTTAAGGCAAAACAGAGTTTATTTGAAAAGGTCAGACATCCATTTTTTAAATTTCAACCAACAGTGACTGGAGTCCAGTATTGCCAATATCCATTGAATAAGAATGTCCGAGACTTCCAGAAAGCCAATATCTAGTTGATTCTAGGCATCTTCAAGTTGAAATATCCCAACAGTGCAGTGCTTCGGTGTCTCCGTACGTTGCTGGATGCGGTGTGCGACTGCCTAAACGTTGAGGTTGTCTATGTCTCTTTGGTCTTGTCCCTCCCACAATAGTAAATAGACAATATCTCTCCTTCAGATTTCGTACGAGTGAGTATTTTTGATGCTACATTTTCCATGAGCTTTATCATGCATTTGTTATTGCTATTAGTCTATACCTCTTCAGTATATGTGATGGCCATTGAAGGGTTTGGGCAACACTGTCATTGAATAGTCTCTGAGGACCTTCTTTTTTCACATCTACCATTGAAACAAATTGATAGTTTGTTCTTGCTCTGATTTCTTGTCACTGGAGAGATTTTTGATTTTGGAGTATTTCACTGCATTTGGACCTCGAATAATTCTCTCCAACTAATCCAGTGTCACTGACATTTCTGATCATGGGTCATTTTTCCTGTTGAATCCTGTCATTTATTTCCTGTCATGACCATCTCACAGAGTCCTACCCATTATCTTGTAGCTGATTCGTGTATCTCTGCAAGAAGGTGTTACCTTTCCTTCATTAATTCTAAGACAGTCACTATTTGGCTCTTCTACTTCCTGTGACACTACCAAACATCCGCTTGGCAGTATTCTCATAATTGGTTTGGTATACTGGAGTCTACCAGATCACATTCCTGAAATGAAATCACAAATCAGCGATCTATATACCATTTACTTATTTTGATGTAAATAAATTGATATTTATATATTTTTTTATATTTTGAATAAATATTCAAGTCACTTTAAGTATATCAAAGATAACAAAATATAGATCAAAGAGTTTTGAAACATAGGACGTTACGAACTCATACATTCAACTTGAATTAACTGAAACAAGCTTTGGAGATAGGGTTGTATTTGGCTCGTGTTTTAAGCTTGGTAAAACTTCATTGTTGGAATCTATGGAAATGTACACGCCTGGTTCACATATTTAACTTGGCTGAAATTCCCATTAGCTTACAGTTATATCCTTGTAAGAGAACGAGAGTAGAAACTTATGAAATACACGTATAAACATTCAACCTACAAGATTGTTGTAAAGTATAACAATCAGTAGAAGTATACTTTTAAATTAAAACAGGGAACTAAAGAAGTTTTAGCACGGATAATCAAAGAACACAGTAATTAATACACAACTATATATATAAATAAATGCTTTTAAACATGGGTAGAATTTTAAAACGTGTGTTATTCCCAAAAAAGATAAAATTTAGAAAATATTTCACTACAATGTTTGTTTACCTTCGGTATATCAAACAAGGGTTCGTTGAGATGACACAACGCGTTGAACACTGCTGATGCTGGAGGCAAAACCATACTTATGTACGTAATGCGACCTCGCATTTCAAGAAAAGATGTTAAACTGGCATTTGTTTTTGTAGCACAACACGCACTTAGCGCAGTATTTTTCCTGAAAAAAATGCAGAGAAAAATACAGAGCTTCATTTGTAAAGTAAACGAAGAAATTTGTTTCTTTGTTTTTTGATAAGCGCAATGGACTATCTGGGCTGTGCCCACCGTGGGTATCGAAACCCGATTTTAGCGTAAAAACAAAGAAATACTATCATTTGTTTATGAGTGAAAATTTTCTCTTTTTTGTAATTGGCTACTTCTACCAATTTAATGAGCTTTAAAACTAAAAATAAATGAATGTGTATATATACCCATTAGCAATAAAATGTTACAAGGAGAAACATTTATTACCAAATAATTTTTCCTGTCTTGTCCAATGTTTAAATATATTTGTTACAGGAGTATTTCGTTTTCAAAACAATCTTCAAAAACTATCAAATTTTTAAATTACTTTCAACTCGTTAGGTTACACGAAATGAGTACGTTAGCTATTTAAATATAGCGTTCTGGCATTTCTTTTATAAGTTTGTGGTAGTTTTGAACATTAAGCTGTTAATACAATGTGAGTTCTGTCAAGTCTTATGGAATACTTTTCCCACATCAACACATTTATCATTTATAACTGACAGCTTACAAAACTACAAAACATAACCAATATTCTACAGAACCAAACACGGAATTAAGAGCAATCTTCAAAAACATCAAAATAATTCAAAGAAAAAAGTTTGTTTTCTTCACGAGCTATAGCATCAAATAGCAATAATATATTTTTAACATACATATTTTTCAAATGGTTTTGATTGTGTTTGTTTATGAAATAAGCATCTGTTTAGAATAATGAAAATAAGAACATATATATATATCGACTGAAAAAACTACAATTCTCAACTTTTTTATGGATCCTCCGAAGAAAGTTCAGTATTGTTTTCAGCAGTATTTAATAGCCATACCCTTGTAACAGGCATACCATTTTTAAGGCATCTGTTCAAATGTCAAGAGATTTAATTTTGCATTTATATTGTTCAGAAGGATTTTTAAAACATAGTCACCTCCCGAGGAGAGCTTCTTGTCGGACTGAGAAGTTATGAGTTGTTACGAGACAGGAAGGATTATAACGGGATGACTTATGAAAGTTTAAAACCCCAACCGGTTCTTATTGAAATCTTTAGAGTAGACTTGAATGCGAAAACAAACATTGAAACTCCTGAAATCACAGAGCTCAGCATGAAACACTGAAGTCTGTTTCCGTGACTTGTGGTTGCCAGAATTTTAACAGACGAATTTTGAATAGGTAACTAACTGATCAGCATCGCACCCATCATGTTTTTGGCAACCACTGAGACGTCGGCCATAATATACTGTTTTTAGTTTACAATAAGTTATTTACTAAAAGGAACAAAATTATAAAGAAAAAGGAAGTAGATAAGAACTTTTGGTTTAAAGACAAGTCGTTTACTTAATGTTCTTAAACAGATCACAGAAAAAAAATAGGCATCAGTCCAGAACCTATTACACGATTCAATGTGCTATAAAACGACTTTTAAAGAAAAAACGTTTTTTTCTTAAGATAGCACAAGCACTCTTGCCTATGCTGATTGAGAAAGTAAGATGTTTTGAAAGTGTTTCAAAATATTTGAATCGTATATGTAATATGTAGGTGTTTTTAAAAATGTTATCGCATTTAAAATGAAAAAAAAACTGTTTTAAAAGTTAAATATTCTAGAAATCAGCTCTTACAAAGTTTGAAATTCGCATTCTCGTAAAATGGAATGTTTACCTAACTTCTTCCCGTGGAAGTAGTTCAAATATATATACACATTTTACATGGCATCTTCTAAATGTTCTATATGCGAGCAGGGTGTACACGTTGCTAAGAAATGCCTTAACTTCAAAGAATCAAGCAATGGAAAACAAATGAATGTTTAATATTTGTGTTATACTCTTAAAAAAAGGGAGTAAAAAAAGGAGTAATCAGTGCATTGACTCCCCTTAAAGTAGCAAATATAACATGGAAATATAATTCACTCCTTTGAAAGGAGTATATTTACTCCATTTGAACCAGTTGACATGGAGTATTTTTAGTAAATTGAATTTACTCTTTTTTTTTTTACACTTCTATACCAGAAACTAGTTTTGGTTATTGAAACTCTCTGATAATTAGTAAAATAAAAACCCTATGAAAATATCTACCCGATATAAATGTAAGGGTCAAAAACATTGTTTAAAATTCTTGCCTTAAAAACAGTAGTAGCTTACAAATTTCATAAAAATTCATTGTTACGACTGGCTTTAATAAAAAAAAATTAAAACTAAACTGAACAACGGGGTACTTATGCTGTATTCGCCGCTGGTGTCGAACCACACATTCTAGATGTATAAGCCCTCAAGGTATCGTTGAGCCACTAGAAGGATTCGTCAGAAAGAAACAGTGATTTGTTACATTGTTGTCAAGTGCAACACCAAAACAACAAAAACATATTGGTCATCCAAGTTGTACAGAATATTTAGAACAAAATAAAGTTTTGGTACAGTAAAATCAAAGTGTTATCAGCAATCCAATACTCTTGTGCTCTAAAATTATCACCTGTCACAAAAGTTCACGATAATTTCCCATTGTTTCGCTGGAAACAACAATTTATCTCGTTACTCTTCACATTTTTTGTTCCCTGATAAAATAACAAAAGTATAACTGACGAAATAACTAACTGTCTACCCTAAAATAGACGAAGTGAAGGACATCTAGCGGTACCTGTAGTGGTACTTACTACCTATCTGTGGTTATGAAAAACACCGCGAAGTTTCCACCAATCGTAGAATTACTCCATTTCGTCTTAGGGCTGAAGACTCAGCAGAATTAACATTAGAAACCACGCTGGATCAACAGTACTGAATGGCATTAGATTTAACTGACTTAAACGCTCTTCGTTATTTCAAACTGTCCTTTGATATATCGACGTGATTACTCAATTGTAGTTGTATTTTAATGTATGGATGAGCACATATACTATATCATTACATAAATTTTATAACCAGTCATGTAATAAGATTTATCGACATGTGTACATGTGTATTTAATATAATGATGTGGAAATGTACATTGACTGTTCGTGCCAAACTTTTCTCATTGGTTCGTTTTATTTCTGATACTGTCTCGAAGAGAGAGAGAGTAATCTTCGATTTTCAGATAACACTTATGATCAAGCAACCACGATAAATTAACATATACATTCGCATATAGTTACCTTATATATACACAGATATAGAGGATACACGTAAAATATATACATACTGGTATACATATTCAAGAAATATTAGTAAGAGTGTAATGATTCGTACTTTCGGTTATATATTTGTAATAAATCGTTTCGTGTATTTATGTACATAATTTAAAAGTTTTTTTTTCTTAAATGGGAGCCCCTCCCCAGTGGCACAGCGGTATGTCTGCGAACTTATAGCGCTAGAAACCGGGTTTCGATACCCGTGGTGGACAGAACAGAAATAGCCCATCATGTAGCTTTGTGATTAACTTCAAACAAACAAACGAACTTAAATGGGATTGTCAGAAAACAAACTGACATGCAGATTTAATTAGGGATAAACAGTCATAGCCATTAAAATTTTTTTTAAGTTTGTTATATATCACAAGTAAGACGCAGCAGGTAAATTGCATCGTGTTGTGCGTACTAATTAGGTGACCAAATAGGTATCACATGTTTGGAGACAACTTGTGGCTCAGGCAATGAGTAGAAAGTTTTTCTGAACGAATTTTTTGTTTTATTTTCTGAAATTTAAGATGCGGTAATAAAATAATAAGTACTGTTCATAATATGTTGTTACAAGTTGTCATAATTATGAAGAATACTCATCTGGCTGAAGGACAACATTGTTTACTATAGATCAAATATAGTCATCTGAATTGTTTTATAGATATAGTTTCCTCTCGATAAATACTCAACTGGC
>NW_013666150.1:64661-65983 GCF_000517525.1 Limulus polyphemus
CTATAGATCAAATATAGTCATCTGAATTGTTTTATAGATATAGTTTCCTCTCGATAAATACTCAACTGGCGTATGTTTACTCATATATATTTTGAGTTAATTTCTCTACTTTCTACGAGTACTTGTCTGAATATTTTCACGCATAATCTGCAGTTGAATAAATATTTTTTCGTTCTTTCTCAGACGTAATTAGTGAAAGATCGGAAGGATTACTTGCTACGTAGAAAAAGGTACTGAACCTATATAAGTTCAGGATTAAGATAGATTAAGACTTACGAAGAAAATGCATTATAATCTTCAACTTCGTTTAGTTTCATACTTGTGAGTTGGCATTTAAATTTGCTTGACTCTTGTATTACTTTGGTTCAAAGATAACTAAGTCATATGACGGAGCTATGAGCTAAAAGTTTGTATTAGGTCGTCAGGAAATTAATGTCGCTTTTTTTTAGATGAAAAAACCCGAACACCTTATATATCAAAACAAAACATTTTTTAAATGAAATAGCCTCCATTCTTATCGATGATGCTTTTCCATCTTACAATCAGGTTGTCAATGCCCTGACTGAAGAAATCACTTGGCTTTGAAGCAAGAAACATGTGGATATCCTCTTTAACACCTTCCAAATTTGCACACGTTTTCCCATTAAGATGATGTTGCAACGAACGAAAAAGATGGTAATCTGATGGTACGATATATGGAGAATATGGTAGGTGGGAGATAACTTCCCAGTTAAACTCCATAATCTTGTGTTGCGTCAAACGTGCCATATGTGAACGTGAGTTGTCGTGGAGAAGAAGAACATCTTTCCGATTGACGAGTGAAGGGCGTTTCTAATGAAGGGCTTGAGTTAAACGTTCAAGTTGCCGACTATAGATCTTTGCATTGACAGTTCGCTGTGGATTGAGGAGTTCGAAATTAATTACTCCTTTGATGTCCCACCAATTGCAAAGCATCACTTTCTGCGGATGGAGTACAGGTGTTGGGATCGGAAGTGTTTTTTTGTCTAGGAGTGAGCCATTGTTTTTGGCATTTAATATTCTAATTTTTCATCACCGGTGACAATTCTATCCAAAAATGGTTCACGCGCATTACGCCCTAGAAGAGACGAAGCAACGTTCATACGTTGGAAACAATGATCATCGGAGAGTTCGTGAGACACCCAAACACCTTCTTTATGGAATTTTCCCATATTCCTTAAATGTTTACGTATTGTTTCATGAGATACATGCAATTTCAGGGCCATTTCACGAGTGTATTGCCTTGGGTTAGATTCAACAAGCGTCTTCAGAGCATCAATATCAATTCCAACATGTCGGCCACT
>NW_013666150.1:66004-85045 GCF_000517525.1 Limulus polyphemus
TTCTTGTATTGAAACAGCATTACATGCCGAATGTGTGTCTCGTCGTGTGCCATCACTATAAGGGATTAGAGTATACTAAACTTAACACGTTATATAGTCTACACTAACATGACGTTTAGGTGGTTCATTTAACTATTATACGTGATATACGTTTTTTTTATTTTGGGGGTGGGGGTAATTAAAGTGTTCCAAAGCAAAACATTAATTTCTTGACGACCTGATACATCATGTCATGATGTAATTGATACATCGTTCGTAGCCACACCAAATGATATGACGTATAGCAGACTGTCTGCTTACAACATAGTCTGCTTACAACCAACAACATGACGTAAAGCAACATTCAACTGCATGCACAAGTGAGATGTGAGATAATGAAATCCTTGTATGCTTAGTTGGTGTAATCAATAATTTTAAGTTATTAATTATACAATATTTTCCACATATCATAGATATATCACTTATATCCCCCTAGTGGCACAGCGGTATGTCTACGGACTTACAACGCTAGAAACCGGGTTTCGATACCCGTGGTGGGCAGAGCACGGATAGCCCATTGTGTAGCTTTGTGCTTAACTTGAAACAAACAAACAAATATCACTTATATTCAAGTTTTATATATTATTGATATATTACTTAAAATTAATATAGACAATCAAAAGCTCTAAACATAAATTACTAGCAGCTTATGGCAAAAACTTTCTTTCAGATTTCATAATAATCTACTCATACTCGTAATTAAAACGTTAAAAAGTCGTTGTATGAGTCGCTATACCGTGGCTAATAATGTATATATATTATAATTTTTGTTTTGAATAAAATAAAAATTATTTTAGTAAAGATTCAAAAGTCTATGCAAAATTATCACAATAACAGAAATTGATTGCGAGAAACTTTGGTTAAAACTTAGTGAATAATCTTACATCAAAGACAAATGAAAGAAAACACACATCACTAGAATACTTGATTTTACTTTTAGTATTTTTCAGTTATATAATGAGATTTAATACGAAAGTAGACTAAGGAATGAATACGTTTTGTTTGTTGATCGCTAAGTACAAAATTGCATAAGATCTGTGCTGTACCCAACTGCAGAAGTTGAACCCCAAAATTTAGTGTTATAAGCCCTTAAGCTTGACACTGAGCTACCGGTTAGAGTAAGATGGGTGGATAACTGTAACAATTCAAGAAAATATCATGTGAAGATCAACCTAAAGAAATATGATGCTTTAAAGAAGTCAGGAAGAATGCAAACGAAAAAGAAATGTACAAAGGTGGGAAGTATGGGTGGGCTAAAAGAAGTGAAAAGAAAAATTAACTAAACACTTTATCTTAAACTAGAGGAGAGAAGTACAAACCTTAAACAATTGGTTTCATACGTGAAAATTTGTGTTTGTCACAAGAGAAATTTCGTGATACTACTCGGTATTATCATTTAATCACGTGCCGTTTATTCTTTCAGAATTTTGCAACCACTTTATGACTTGCCTCACGAATTTAGGCTCCAAAAATCCCAAATGATATGTAGATGACAGATTGTGATAAACACGTGAGAGTTTTTCTAAAATGAAGCTATTATTTGGGTCCAAAAACCTAGGCATGATCATTCAAGACTTACAGTGTGCTCTCACTTACCTGGAATACAGCCAGGAGATGCACCACAATTATTGTTATTTTTGTTGATATTATTTCAACCCACACATATTCAATTAATTATATTTGAAATATCCATGTATATAAGTACTAATCGTGATTATACTAGCAGCTGCTTTGCTCTTTACATGACAAACAATTGCATACTTTGAGACAATTGGGTGCAAATCTTTGTCTTTCAACTTGCTAAACTGTGTTATTTTAAGGTTTCCTCTGCTAATGAACTGATAATCAACTGTGTAATTTACAAAAAAAAACAAAAAACAATGCATTCTCTTAGACACACGGTCATTGGTATAACTTCTGTCTTTCTACTTTCGATAATTTGGATTATTTTACGCATTCATTTCAAGTTGGGCTAGTGTGAAGTTGTTGAAAAAATACTTGGATTATCTATACTTAACACACATCACTTTCTATTTTATGTAAAGGTATTGCATCTGCAGCACAGAAACCGAAAGCAAAGTTCACTGAAGTTTCTTATTTAGAGCGTTACACTCGAGAACCATCCTACTTTCTTTACATTTTTTCAGTCTTCGGAGAATTATTGTTGACGTTCTTTTTTGTTATTTTTCCTCATCATAATATTTTGGCCAACATTTTTCGTGTTCTTTATATCAAGTGTAATTGCTAAAAGTAATGACGTCACAGTATTATCAGTACACTGATGTCACGTTATTACTTGATATTCGGATCGTGTCTCTCTGTTCTTTGTTCGAGACTCGCCTCGTATAGTATTGTTTGGCTGACATCATCAACTAATTACTTAAGGCCTCACACTTATAAATAGCCTAAAGCTAATCGTAACTTGTACAAGGTCCGTCACCTTTTCTATTTTGGCTCGTTGCCTTGTTACACGTCAGCAATGTGAAGCATGAACGTTTAAAAGTTGCCAACGAACATAACTAGTGAAACACTGAAATAAAAGGTGTTTCTTAAATTGTACCCAAGACTTTATGTTTGAGCGGAAGTTAACGCCCTATGTTATTCAACTTTATGAGCTGTTACAAAGAGTAAACTGCTCTTGGTCAAAGTGTAAAAATATTAATAGATATAAATTAGTGTTACAATAGTATACCAATTGTAGCTATTATAAATTTTCTACATTCAAACATTCTTTTGGAATGAGCATAGCTTAATATTTGCCTGCCGTACTGTAAATCTAAGGTCTCATGATTCGTGAAACGTAGCCTCAAAATCGAGCTCCTCAATTTGAGACCATGGGTTAGTTATGAGAATAAAGGTCAAATTCTACTATTTCATCAGAGGATCCCGAGAGTTGGTGATGAACACTGTTGACCAGTTACTTTCCCTTTAGCCTATAAGTTCAAAATTGGGGTGATTAATGCAAATTACCTTTATGTGGCTTTGTGCGAATATTCAAAATAAACGACCATAACCTGTATTAAACGATGTAAGTTTCTGTCTTGTCTGCTTAAAACAAAAACCGACTTCCTGTATATAGATTATATTTTAGACACACTCTCAACATATCTTCTGCTTCTGAGGAACGTTGTTGATTTGTGCCTGTTCTATGGCCCATAGACTGTACTAAAATCCTCTTGAAATACGTCTAAAATTAAATTGTATAGTTCTTGATATACTCCTTCTCCAACTAAACAAGTTGTAAAAATACCTCAAAAACATGGAACAAATATGTTGCTACTTACTTAATTACTCTGCACAAATTTACTTCACTGATACAGCTTTTGATCTCATAGAAATTAACAAACGTATTTAACCATAATAGTGATCTGGACTTTGGAACAAATTACTGTTGACTGTTCTTTACGTTTGGCAATTTAAATTCGCGTGTTGCTTGCTCAAAAATGACTAACGTGTTTGTTATCTTTACCCAAAAATCGCCAGCAAGATATTCCTTACAAAACAGATCACTAATTGAAATAATTACTGCCGTGCCCAGTGGGCGGATTTCGCTTTTGCATTATTAGTGCATAATGGCGAGCAAGGAAAAACAATTCTATATAAGGACTTGCTGTGTACAAGATTCAAATTCTGCAGGCAAAATTAAAGCTTTTACGCTTTTTTTTTTCTTCTTATATACCCCGATATTATTCATAAGTACTGGTAGCGCCCAGCTTCATTGGTGTGTATTTAACATTAATAAACTTCCTTAAATGTCGTTATCGTTTACATTTTCAGCAACCTATAGAAGAATGGTTACGTTTGTAGGCGGGTCAGGAGTTGAGAACTAATCTCAGAAGAAGATTGTAAACAAGGCTGGGTGCCACCGCCAACACCACCCTCTTCGCTTTGTGCACTTGCTTAATGTGCCTTTTGACTTAAATCTTAATCTTCAACTTACCAAACTTAGGAGATAAACTTAGATAGATAGATATGTCAACGATTATAGTCGAGATATTATATATTAGTGTTTTTGAAGATAGACGTTTAAATCCAGGAAGGGGCGTTTAACAACAAAATACACACGAGAATCTGAAGCTAAACTATGTTGTTAATACAAATGGGATGACGATGAAAAACAGTTTATATTAATGATGGTATCATGCCGTAATATATTTCCTGAAGTAAACATTAAAACGGGGTGGTTGCATTTAAGACCTTGTAAGTCATATCCAAACAAGGAAGTATAACGAAGCTATCTAAACTAATGACCATAAATGTAGCTATACATATGTATATCATGGTATGACCGTGAAAGCACAGATCTGAGAGTGATAGTCTTCTCATTTAACTTCTGTAATACATCTTATAATATCTGTCATATATTATTCCAATACTCAGCTCATCAGGTCTCGTTGGCAGGGATGTGTAGCATATAAGGTATACCGTCGAGATACTATTATGTTATTTTAACTGGAAACCCATACAGAGCCAGTAAAAGAAAAAGCTGTTAAAAGTGATGATCAGGTTTAGTGCGCTGTAATGTCACACCAATAACCGAGCTATAAATCACGCTTAAGCGACATAAAGCGTTAAAAAACATAATAATTTAGATGTTGTTTCTTAAATTTTTCCTTTGAATAGCGTTATAATTTCAGCTTTAAACACCGAAAGCTAGCGATAGCATTGGAAGAAATGTGTTTGAAATTCATTTCAAAAATCGTATTAGACTGTAGATTGTTTCCACGCTTCTTTGCTTTGACCATTCGGTAAATTATGAAGAAAACTTTGACTTAAACAGAGATATTTAAAGCTGTTATTCCATGTAATTGTATAGTCAATTTTGTAACTGATTTTAATTTTTGCAGTTTAGATGTTTATTGGTTTTGTTTTCTGCTTGTTCTTAACGCATTTTTTTGGATTGCCTTTGTTTGTACGTTATTGCAATTAAAGTTTTTAATAAATCTATTTAATGATAGATTAATGCGTGATTATTTTCCTTTGTAATAATTCTATTGTAGGGTTTCGTTAATGGAAAACATAATAGAATAATCAATCCATACACGCCATACGAAGAATAGCGATAATCCGTTTAACGATGAGGTTACTGGATCTTATTAACGTAATCGACTCTTACTGATCTTTTGACTTCTGTGAACAACTCGCTACAGGATTGTAAGTTACTCCTGAAGTCATATGACCCAAATCTTCTTTGTTCAGCCTGTAATCAATCCTAGAAGTAAGAGCTGCTACTTATTATTTATTACACAGAAATTTGTCATATGTATGACGTCTCTTTCGATAACTTATAAAGACCAGTTCCATTGAATCATACGCTTTTTATGGTGTCTTTTACTCTCAAATATAGCACTAGTGTTTAAATGTCTGTATTCTTGATATTATTTCTTCAATATTCGGGTTTAATGACTACTTTTATCAAAGAATACACACACACACACATCAATATATATATATATTTCAGAGAGGGAGAGTGGATGGTAATTAAATGTGAAATATGCCGTTTTATTGTCATGGATAATATATTAAAGATATACACACTTGTATTTCTTCATATCTTATAAGAAAGATTTTTAAAAAAATGCCCACACAATGTTTTCTATTTTCTATTTAAGGTCTAACAAATATAACTTCTAAAATCAACGTACTTCGATGCTTAGGTAATATAAAAAAAAAGCACGATATGACAAATTTTAAAAACAGTAGTTACATTATATTCACTTCAGTTTTATGTTGCTATTTTTGGAATATTTTGTATGGGTAATCTGATCTAGAAGCCGACGTTCTTGCAAACTGGATCTCACATGATTTTTAGAAATTGCAATCCGTTGCAATCTGACAGCCCTAAGTTAGTCGTAACATCCACGTTCAAATATATTTAAGCTTAAGTATCCTACAGATAGGAGAATTTGTTAGAAAGCACAAATATAATACGATAAGAATTCTTTACAAAAAAAAACAACTTTTTCTGATGATGTTTTGGAATTTGGCACTTCAAAAAGTAATGCATAGATGTAATTTCTAAACACTGTAAAGAATATAAAAATTCCAATGGCCATTTATATTAATCATATTTAAACAAAATAGTTAAATAGCTCCAGTTAATCAAACAGTAGTTTACTTGACTACTTAGATGTTTAAAAGTACTTGTGAAAAGTTTTAAACTTTAAATTTAGTGTTAGTTAACAATTTCACAAACAAATTGTAATATAGAACAAACCCGTTCATTAATAATGAATAATTATGTTTCATTTAAAATATAGGAACTAACAATTGTAATTATATCAAAAAGTACCTCGATCTTTCAATAAGTTTGATCTTTAGTTTCTGAAAATTATGCTCTGAATGTTAACCCTAAATTCAGGCTTTGGAAATGTCTTAGTTTGACCAACTTTTTCTTCACATAGTTAGTCTCGCATCCAAAAAGATGGATTCAACAGGAAACTATTTCTTGTACCAAAATAAGCAGTTTTTTACATTTAATTAGTTATATTAGATAACTATTTGATTTACTAGGTTCTACAATTATTATTTATTTTTCACAATGATGTTATCAGAGAAGACGCGCTGCTAAGCCGCCATGACAGACGGACATGAAGTCAGGGACAATGACGTCCACGAAGTGTATTAACGTGTCTCAACATGGCTAGATTTAATACAATCGGTTTAAAACACTAATTCATATATGTACCATACTTGTACAAAAGTTCATTTAACCTTAGTAATCCATACATATTTAAGTTTGTATTATTTGTAAATATCAAATGTTATTATGTTGTCAGAGGAATTTGTCTCTCAGATAAAGTTTAAGAACACTGTCCAGATTGTCAGATGGATAATACTGTTATTTCTATACGTGTCTAAATAAATGAATACATCTTGAAGAAGTCTGAGATTTTACTTACATATACTAAAGATAGTATATTAGGCTATGATGAGAAATGAGTTTCATATAAAAAAGTCACATGATGATTTTTATATATTTGATTATCTGTCTATAAAGTGTAAAAAAGGCCCGGCATGGCCAGGTGGTTAAGGCACTCGACTCGCAATTTGAGGGTCGCGGGTTCGAATCCCAGTCACACCAAACATGCTCGCCCTTTCAGCCGTGGGGGCGTTATAATGTGACGATCAATCCCACTATTTGTTGGTAAATGATTAGCCCAAGAGTTGGCGGTGGGTGGTGATGACTAGCTGCCTTCCCTCTAGTCTTACACTGCTAAATTAGGGATGGCTAGCGCAGATAGCCCTCGTGTAGCTTTGCGCGAAATTCAAAAACAAACAAACAAACAATAAAGTGTAAATGAAAGATAATTCTGACCTTTGTTGATTAGTCACATGTATGTCAACGACCCGTTCTATTACTATGCACCATTTCATCTGATATATAGCAAAACTGTTTCAAAATATCTGTTAGTTTTGAAACATTTTAACATAAGATATTTAAAATAATAATTAGACTGAACTTGTGACCATTCAAGTGTATAATGAAATCTCATACACGTTTCACATGTTTATGTAGTCTGAGTAAATATCATAAATTAGAACTGAATCGATATTTCATTTTGAAAAATTATTCCAAGCCGACTGACACAGTCTGAACATCAGACCATTTGCTGTACGTTAGGCCCAGTATTGAGTAAAATATATGTAATAATTGTAAACTAACTGAAATATCCCGTCAAATATTGAAAAATAGAATATCGTGAATACACATTAAGTGTTTTGTGTCAACAATATGTAATGTGAAAGAACTATGTTTACTGACTTTTAAGTTTCAGTGACATACAAAAACTGTAGTTAAAGTATTGTAAACATTAAATTTATGTAGAAAATATGTGATTACGTAGAGTTTCAACTGTTTATTTTCAATATTAAGTATAATATAAATGCATAGATAGCGATAATGTTTTATAATAGACTTGGTCAACTCAAAACTGACCTTTGTCGTCCTTAAATCTGCTACAATACAATTTCCTCTTTAATGACGTCATTTATGACCAAATAGATAGAACCCCTTCTGGATCCAACGATAGCCAATTGTTTTCTATAGTTTTTGGAGCCAAGGCACTAAAGTGTTATATCGCTAGTATATTGAACTATGAAGAAACATAAGTTTGTAGAAAATAATCACAGAACACTGTTTTGTAACTTATAAACTTTCTATAAAGTGAAATTATCGAATAATCATAGTTAAAATTCGGTTATGTTCATTGGGAAAACTAATAAATTTAAATTAAAGAAACGGAAATCGAATATCTGATTTGTAGAAACGAAAGTGTTATTTGGATCCCACAAAGATAGTAATGATATGTTTGTTCATGATTTCTGTTGTAAAACGTTTTCATGTAAATACGTTCTTAATAGACGTAAGATTCTCTATTTATGTAGATCAGATTGCAAAATCATTATTGTGAGAAAATTAATAAGGTGATAAAAAGAAATATTGTGTCTCGAATTTTTTATTATAATCATGTCACCGAAAATTGTTTAAATGTTTACTTTATTTATAATTAAAGAGACAAACTAGTGATACAGTAAATTTTAATTATTCCATGATATTTAACTAATCGTCTTTTTTTCTGAACGATTTGCATATAAATGGTCAAGAAGTGTAATTGAATATAAACTAATCAATTGGTGTTTTAAACTGATTGCATTAAACCTAGCCATGTTGAGACACATTGATACACTTCATGGACGTCATTTCTCTAACTTCATGTCTGCCTGTCATGGCAGACTAGCAACGCGCCCTCTGGTTCCACTATTACATAATCGTCTTTGGCGTTTCGTTGTCATGTCCGCTTGTAATTGTGGCCTAGCAATGCGCCCTCTCTGATGACACCATTTGCTCTACCCCTTCCCCCCTCCTTATTGCCTGAGGTCGACACGCGTTTTGTTTATGGCACAGCGTGTAGGAGGATTATGAACAAAAAGTTAATTTCTTGTGATAAAAAACCCAAAAAGGCGTTTAATTGGATCTAGCATTAACCTTTATAAATTGTTATTAAACCCAAAGATACGCATTGGTCTACCTGAGCTCTGTCAACCGCAGGTATCGAAACCCGATTATTAGCGTTATAAACCCTCAGACTTGCCACTGACCCGCAGGGAATGCCTTTAGACATTAGAATATGTCGCAAACTAAAGTCAGTTACAATAACCAAGTAACTTAAGCTGACATAATAAAACTAAAAATATAATAACTGATATATTATAAATAAATAAAATGCATAGAATTCCTCTGGACAAACAAAAATACACAGAAGTATTAGCCAGCAAACTGCCGAACGAAAATCAGCCATATATTTAAATTTCAAATCAACAATTGCCATGAGTCATCTTCCATTAAAATATTTTTATTTTAAAGCCTTTTAAATATTTCAATGTGTTAGACGATAAACATAATCATTACCAGGGTTTATCCATCAAGGCTTTCATGTACATGTAAATCTTAATAATAGTGCTAGTCTATTTATATTTCGTATTTTTGTAACACCACGGACTTGATTGCAACTTAACTAGGCTAAATCCACTGCAGGTTTTGATATTTAGTAATATGAGTAACGTCTCATTACAAAACTAACAAAACAGTTTCACGCTTACGTTCAGAATATTTATCGTACAATTTTCTTTGCGTTTCTATATTCATTTTTTTCCGCAAGAAATCCATTAAAACCTCTTGAAATAAAGTTTTACCAAACATTGAATTTCAGAATGCTGGTTGGTGTAATTTTGGCAAACAAAAAAGAGCAGTAGTAATTTGAATTATATTTATAAAAGAAATTTCCATAAATAAAACGAAGAAAATCAAAAACTGATTTCGTAAACTGAATTTTTCAATTTATGCAACTAACAGATGAAATTTTATATTGGGTGATATTGTTAAAAAATATTTGAGAATTTTTCTTTCCGTGGTAATCTGTCGATGGTAGTTAAAATCAAAAGCTAAAACTATTTCGTAAGGTGCTTATTTTTTCAATTTTAAATTTACAAATAGGCTTCTGTATTATGCGATATCGTTAACAAATTACTTAGATCGTATTTAAACTACGCCTTCCACCTAGAGTTAAGTATAATGACAATAAGCGTAATTGTAGGACTGAAAATAATGTTTTGTACAAATTAACCGTAATCGCACTATGAATATATTGATGGGTTCTGCTCTATAAGAGTGTTTCTTACTTTTTTCAAATAAAATATAATGATGGAAATAAAAATTAGCATTTAAAAACCAAAGAGAGGTGTTAATTATATATTGCTAAAATAACCATAAAAAAGTGCACATTAACAGTAACTAAGGAAATATCATTTAGGGGTATTTCCTATTTATAGCATAGGCCTAGAGCTATGCCTAATTGATACGAAGTGATATGTTTTTTGTTTATTTTTACATAACAATACGACTGATAATAATTATAATCGTGCCATTCATTATTACCTTGATACAGGTTTTCAGTTAGAAAGTGCATAATTCACGTCAACTATACTTTTGTTGTAAGCCGCTATCGATAAAGCCTTTTGCTCAATATCAGAGTTCATCAGGCCGACTAAATTGCAACATGTAAAGCAGTTTTCCTCTCGAGATTTTTTGAAGTCACAGCGCTGTACGTAAAAACCCTCAGAAAATCCTGGAAAATTAACTAATAAATCTGAAATAAGTCTTGATGTCCTATAGTTTATTCAAAACGCTTTTTTTATACATTTTCTCTCTTTTTATTAGTAGTAAAGCCCATTTGTTTAATTTTCATCATCACGTATAAAAAAGATGAATTAAAAAAATTGTGAAAATTACTAAGTAGCCTCAAAAATTGCTAATGAAATCTTAAGTACTACAGTCAACTATTTTTATCCCTAATTGCAAATATGATCATACGTTCAGAAGGCCTAGTTTTTCTTTGAAATTAAAGGAAAGTCTTAAAAACGAATATGTTTATTCATAAGGAGAAAATTAAACAACATATTCTATACAGAATTAATGAGTAGTATATTCAAAATACTAGTTAAACTGTAAATTCCACAGTCAAAAGCTGAATTTATATTTTTTGTTGAAACAAAGTTTCTATCAAAATATCATTATTCGTAAATGAAAAATAACATATTATCATGGGATTACAAAACAATAAATATCAAAACCGTTTTATTTGGGTTCAGAAAACAGGGGGATATTAATGCATTCACTAGCAGTGAAATTATTGTTTACACGTTTGAACCTTTTGTTCATATGAATATTAAGCTCAAGAGCATATACTGGTAGTTTTTCAACTCATAACGATACTAAATGTTTGTTTTTTTATGTTGACGCTATTAATCTGTTTTGATTATCCGCTTTCACCTCCTTCATAATGCTGAACGAACGTTCAGCCACAGTGCTTAGTTAGAGAATGGAAGAGAAAACAATATTTTTATCAACTTTGGCGAACTTTGAAATTGCAAAGTACCAGTAGAAAAGCGTAAAGAAGGGTGTATCGTAAGTATGTAAAATAAAGGTAAACCACATTAATGTTCATGATGTCGGAAAACTCAACTGTATAGTTTGAGCTCTTCATCAATCTTACCGATTGGCAAATCCGGAAGAGCAAACTCTTTCAAAACGTTGATTAGGTTCCTTAGTTCTGAATTTTGAGCATTCAAAGAGTCCGTGTCTTGTCATGCTGGAAGATTGGATCATCAAACCGGAATCTCTGTTTTATCTTATATGTGGATTATTTCTATAATTCTCTGGCTGATGAATTGATCTTGGCAATTTCTTCATGATTCATATTTGCATCATTTATTTTCAGGCCTGTCAGAGTGATCTATGCTAAGATACTTACATATACTTTACTTAGAGGCAAATACTCTCTTCCCTTACATCAACACTCATAACGTCGTTAACAGATCTAACATACTTTGCATCCATGAAATTGGTAGCTAATGTCTTGATCAGTCTTTATATTTTGCACGTAACCTTTGGAAAATGGACCATCACTGTGAAAGAAAATGTTAAATTAATTTAGAGTACCCAATGCGTAACTCATAAACTCAGACACAACTTTTATGTATGGATTCTGTAAGTGAAAATCAAAACAATTTGATTGGTGTGTGTGGGATCTTCGAATACAAGTGGTGTGTAAATATAATTGCAGTGCAAGTATGCAACCCATTTTTCAAGTAGTCTATCTACACGTTGCTTCATCGACAGACAGCCTGTTTTACCAGAGGTCAGAGTCGTATGCATTTTACAGTTTGAAAAATTACTGAAATGTAAAAGCTCATACTAATAGCACTGAAACAAAACTGATTATGTACGCCTTTGGAATGTTTCTGTTGTTGTTGTTTCCTTGTAGGTAAAGACAAAGCTACACGATGAGATATCTGTGCTGTGCCTACTACGGATATCGAGACCCGGGTTTTGTCGTATAAGTCCACAGACTTACCGATGAGCCACGGGGGCGTCTTTTTGAAGGTATTCGATATTCGGGAGTTCTTTGAAGCTATTTAAAACCGCTATATGTATTATATGGCAATTAATTTTCAATACAAATCCGTGGAAGATATTCTTTGTTTATAGACGAAAGTGAATAATTAATCCACGTCAGAGGATTTATCTACTCACTAGAAGTAATAAAAACATTTTGTAAATGTAAAATGATGTCGGGATGGCAGTGGAATATGGAGATGATACAGCTATACATAAATCATTCATACATGACTTTCAATATTAAAATGTAATTTTACACAGTGAAATGCATATTTGGCTTTAATATTACTGCAGTTGTAAGTTATATATTTCTGACAGTTGGTATGCAGTTTGTTTATCATAATATCATGGTCATTACAGGGTAGGCATAAATGTAGAGTAACTAAGAGCCTAGGAGTTATGTATAAGGAAGATGAGTGAAAACATGTCTTGGTTATTACAGACTCTCGCTACTTGGTCGGTCAAGTTCACCGACCTCGTAACAATTTTGTCCTCGTGCATTTTACAGTGTAACATTAAATTTTAATATTGAATATCATGCAGGGGTTATCTTTGTATAGCTGTATCATCCCTATATTCTTGCTTGCATTCTTTGTGGCATACCATCCCTAAATCATTTTAATTTACAAAATGTTTTATTACTTATTTTGTGACGTTTTTCCCCCTGACTGAAAGTTAGTGTATTCTATAAATGTGTGTAATAAAATGTAATATTTTATGCATTGATTTACTCCTTCACTTAGTACATAATATAGGGGTTGGTTCTCTAAAAATATCTATTGTATAGTGTATAAAACATTGAGTATTCTACTTGTTTTAGTCATCTAATGTTCAAGTATTATTGGCTGGTAATTCCTGTGACCTCCTGCACTTAAGGTTTTTAAAGGAACGCTATATTTCTGTAAGAAAGCTAACTTCAAGGGGTAATGATAACATCGTTTACACTAGATTTTTTTTTTAATTTCTACTAGTTATTACGACTAAGCGATAACAACGCGCACTGCCCAGTAACACACAGAGTGGATTTAGATTTAAACTGACTTTAGTAATAAAGTAGTTGTAGAGTTATCTGAACTGAAACAAAAAGAGAGATGAACAATTTGATCTGTTGGTCACTTTCGGATTTGGTATCTTACCGATGTTTTTTTTGTCTTGTTTTTGGATTTCTTGGGTGGAGAAACAAATGATAGTGAGTGGCAATCATTTTTTAAAGTAAAACTCTCTTCATTTATTTATTTTTTAGCTTGCACATTTGTATTAGGCCTAATGAGTACCTTGGCCATCCCTACATATAGTTTACCGATTCTGTGGTAAAATCCAACCCAGTTTTTCTCAGAGACACATTCATTTTTTTTTTCATTTAATGTTTGATATGCATAATAATGTATTAAATAAAGACTAATTAGATCTACATCAACTTCAAAATCGTTATTACAGTAAACTGTAAACACTGCCAATTGCTTTGTTCTATCGGTAGTTTTGCCCATGATTATTGAACAAGATGAAGCTCTTAGTTTTCCAGCAAACATATTAAACTATAGTACAAGACCTTCAGCTTGCTTAACCTTATGGTATCTGTTACTGGCTTATAGGGCATAAGTTTAATAAGACTTTCCAATTTGTCTTCAGTGGAATATGACAGGAGAGTTTCATTGCACCTGATATAAAAGACGGCATGCTTTGTGTCTTTCGTTGCCCTTTCAAATATATTTCTCCATTTGTGAAATGTTTAGGCCTAAATGCATGTTTCTGAAGATCATTTTTTGCATCCAAGTACAATAAGAATTTTACAGAAGACTCTATGACAGTCTCATGTATTCTTAACTAGGTTTTGAAAAACAATTATCGTCTTTTCATGAGTAGAGTGAATATGTTTTGTCTTTTTCTCCCTTTGTTTCCCTTCAGTGGCTCAGCGGTAAATCTGATAACTTATAACACTTAAAACCGGGTTTAGATACCCGTAGTAGTTACAGCACAGATAGATCATTGTGTAGCTTTGTGCTTAACTGCAAAAAAAAAAGAAGCAAAACCCACATTTGTTTCTTTGGTTGTTTTGCAGCTGCATTGAGTGATGTAACTTCAGCATCATCAGAATCCATCTGAAAAAAATCGCTAATAAAAATCTTTTGTCAGTCGATCGGTGTAAGATTCACACAAATTTCTATTATTAATGAGCTTAAAGTATCAAAGTAAACACACACAAAACTTTTAAGTTAGTAAACATACAGAAAAGTAGGGAAAATCCTCAGTAGCCGCGTCTATAATTAGATCTCAAATCGGTAAAGAGATGGAGTTATGAGCTAAAAGTTTGTACTTGAAAAACAAAACTCAGAGCCATTGTATGAGCCATTATGCCGCGGCTCAAAATGAAGTTTAGCTATCATCGAAGTGTGTGTACTGCTCTAACCATATTGTAGAGGTTGTGATTAACTCACATCGTCACGACTTTGTTGTTAAAGTTGTCGTGCAACTTAATTAGTTTAACGGTTTGAACGAAGCTAGTTTATTCGAAAATTTCATCGAAGTAATCCTTAACTGTTTCACAGAAATTTATACTTTAAAACTATCACTTACAAACCTTTAGTTATAGGTTTATAATTCACTTTACACAAAAATATATTCTGGATATCTTGTAATTAGAAGAAACTTACACTTTGAAAATACTCGCTGAGCTTGCTTGTTTGTAATTAATTGGTTATTTGTGTTCTGCCCACCACGGGTGTCGAAACTCGGTTTCTAGCATTGTAAGTCCGCAGACATACCACTGTGCCGCTGGAGGGCCGCTGAGCTGTCATGCTGTACTTCTGTTACTGAACTATTATAACTACCTTGGCTAACAATGAGCCTATGGCTAACAATGAGCCTATGGCTGACAATGAGCCTATAAATACTTCTCACAATTATTACTCGAAAATTTCCTTAGAGCCATTATAAAGTTAACTAGAGCATATTACGAGTTTATTGCTAGAGCATGACATTAAATAGTGTGTACGTGTATGATAGTCCCTGAGGAAGCCTGCTAATAATTTAAATCACTTTAGAATGTATTTCGTAAAACAAATGAGCATGTATATGCATAATGTTTTTAGTTATCTTTAACTCCCCATGGTGAACTTATATTTATGTAAAATTTGAACATATCTAATATTGATGTCATTAACTTATTCTTCTAAATTATTCACCAGACAAGGTGTTTAACATAGTAAATGATCATTTATAATAATCTGCACAGAATTAATCAATGGTTTACAAACTATAACCAAAGGAAAGTTGAATAAACCAACATCTATAGTCACACCCACGACATGAGTTGTAACATGTGCTGATTGCCACACAAGTAAAATGCGCATGAAAGTGTCGCCTGCGACACATATGCTAAGCGGCCAGATAAGGTTAGAGACCCCTAGGATTCATGCTGAATCGTATCTAATGTAAAACTGGTGATCAGAGGAATGACAACTAATTAGCACCACCCGCCATCGTATATACGACCTCTCACAAGCGAAATAGCAAGACTGACTGTCACAATTATAACATCTCCACAGTTGAAAATAAAAGAGCGTTTCAGCGTAAAATAACACTAGGCCATGTATGCCTAACTTCCTGTTCTATAACAGTCGAATCAAATGATATGAATTATTTATAAATAAAAAGATATCAATTTACCACGTAAAATCATCAGTTACATTGTAATATATGAAACTTTATGATAACATAAATTGCATCGATATAAAATAAAAAAATCAATCGTATTTGACTGATACGTGATTCTTCAAGTGACCTTTTCTTAATCAGGTAACATTGTATATTAGAAAATACCTTAAGACGCCTACGTTCAATTAAAAAGTTTGCGTTAATTAGATTCGAGGATAAGGCTTACACGTGCTCAAACAAACGTCGAGGAACGTTTCGTTATTGGGATGCTGTTCTCGAGGTAGCACGTCTAAAATAAATTACTATCATGTTAAAAAGAAAACATGCACTTGAATTACTGTTCCTTTTTGTTGTTGTTGTTTGCGTAGTAACAATACAAGTTTAAAACAATTCACTGTATATCTAACTGGTGCCCCCCCCCCAATGACACAGCGGTATGTCTGCGGACTTACAACGCTAGAAATCGGGTTTCGATACCCGTGGTGGGCAGAGCACAGATATCCCATTGTGTAGCTTTGTGTATAATTACAAACAAACAAAATATCTAGCTGGAATTTGATAACCAAACTGTGTAAGCATGAGACTACTGTAAGTTGAAAAAGTTTGTATTAGGTAATACATCAGACTTTCTGAATGTTTAACTTAAAGCATTGGTTACATTACTGGATGAAAAGTATGCGTCTACATTTGTTTTTCATAAATAAATTACAGTTATATGACTGAATCTTAAATATTTGCTCATAACTTTGAATTTCCAATTAATAGTCTCCAAAGCGAATACTTTTTTTTTGCACCCCCAGTGGATATGCGGTAAGTCTGGAGGCTTGTAATGCTAAAAACCGGGTTTTAAAACCTGTGGTGGGCACATCACAGATAGCCCATGGTGCTGCTTAACAACAAACAAGCAAGCAATACTCTATGCACATTAGTTTTTTTTTATATATAGAACATAAACGTTTATTGAACTGTGTAAGATCTAACGAAAACATCCAATAATTTAATTGTGTTTACCTGTGAGCAGTTGCTCCAAAAAAATAGTCTGTTAAAGTTATGTGTTTAGTAAAAGCTTACTAACACCGAAGTTTTCTTTTACAACAGGTCGAAATTTGTGATTTTGAATGTTTCCATGATGGTCCAAACGTGGTCTAGTAATTAGTGAGCTGGGCTATAGATCTTCGGGTCCATGTTTACATCCCGTTACCGCAGGAAGAAGATCGCGCTTCACAAACTGGGGCTGTGGATGCGTTATAAGGGTGACGGCCAAATCCCAATATTCGGTGAGAGAATAGCAGCCCAAGAAATAGAGGTGGATGTTGTTGACTAGCTGTCTTCTCTTCAGCCTATCAGTTCAAAATTAGGTACGGCTAGCGCGAATAGCCCTTCATTAGTTTGCGCGATTATTAGAAAACAACAAACAAGTATCTTTGATGAGCAATTGACGTTGAAAGTATAGCCACTAACAACACTTTGAGAAAACTGCCATCTAGTGGCAAAATAATCTTCTATGTAGATTTTAATTAAACCAACAAACTACCAAACTTTATCTTTTATATATGTATATTTTCATTTGAACGATATGGCGGCCTGCCGACTGAACTTATGACACAATTAAATTAAAAATTAGGTACTTGTCTTACAGCATATTAAAATGAGTATAGTATATAGTGATATATATATATTGATTGGCATAAGGTTACTTTTGGTCATTTTGGCATATGTAAGACTTCTGTCCTTGCAGCTGTTTTAAAATGTACGTTTTGTAAACTTTCATTTAATTTTAGTTAGGCAATATCTTCATCATTACAAGTATAAATTCAATCAAAACAAAAGTATTACTCATTATTTAAATACAACATTCTGATTTTATTACCGTTAGCTGTAACATATAAGAATATTTAATATACCAGTAATTAAAATATATAAACAGAAATAACGAGATTGTGAAATTAGTACAATGCTCAAATCTCCTATAGCTTACATTTGTTTATCTAAATAGATTTAAAGACATTCTCGGACCATTGGCTAACTGGTGGATGAAGACAAGAACAAAAGCATGAAAATTCCAATTTATTAGCTATTCCTCATTCCTGGCTCAGAGTAAGTTTAAGGACTTCTAACGTAAACAAATCAGGATTCGAAACTCACAGCATAGTTAGACCATTCTTTATTTCAGTTCTTAAACTGACTGTCGCTGTTTAAATGATCAATGAAGGGTTAATGCAAAGGTTGAAAGAGAAATATGATAAATGTAATCTTACAGAAACTTTTTTTATCTCTGACTAAAAAGACTGCGCCATCATATAAAATTTATTTCTGATGAATGCTTTGTACCTCGTGTACAGATTATTGTTAAATTGTTTCATATCATTCTGGTTATAGACGAACTATCACTAAACTACAGATCATTTTGTTTGTTTCAGCGCATGCTAGACAATGTCCACCTCAGAGATCGAACCTCAAATCCTAGTGTTATAACCCATCAAGCTTCCCATTGAATTACCGGGGACAGTGACAAATTTTTCTTTAGAAATGAACAATACTGAGCAATTTATATTTTATTCCTGACGTACTTTATGCGAGCCTTTATAAATTCGTTTTTTCGTAAACTAAAATGAAGCGTTGTCCAAATCTTGACTAAATAAAACAGGTTATATCTACTTATATGTAGAAAAAAGTTGAACAATTATTTGAGTATCTTATTTTGAAATTATAGATTGTAAATTTTGTATACATTGCACGACAAACACTTTTAATAATTTACATAACTTTAAATTTGGCCCGGCATGGCCAAGTGATTAGGGCAATCGACTTACAATCTGCAGGTCGCGGGGTAGAATCCCCGTCACACCAAACATGCTCGCCCTTTCAGCTATGGGGGCATTATAATG